>NW_028274815.1:20172663-20326520 GCF_037043125.1 Eumetopias jubatus
CTCTCTCTCAAATAAATAAATCTTTAAAAAAATAAAAGAATCGTTCACACTAGGATTTCATTGAATGAAATATTTTAGCTTTGCATATAAAGAATGAGATTTGATGTATAAATTTAATATATGCAAGACCTTTCCAGGCATATCTATATGAGTTAGATGTATGTGATGAAATTTAGGCTAATTAGGGAAAATATCTCTCTGGTAGGTGGGAAGAGATGATAACAGGATATTTGAAAAGCAATTCTATTTTGAATTCCTGATACCATCTTTCATCTGGTTAACTAAGCTAGAAATTTTCCTTACATCTCTCTCTTTTATCCACTGCACTTTCCTCATTAGGTGGAAGGGGGTTGTGACTGTGACTCCCATAATCATAGGGCCCCAGAGGGTTTACTTATCCATTGACCCCTTGCCTAGAATATGACATTTGAAACATCTAGAAAATTGCAACAATGGTACTTCATTTCTCATCTTTCCTGAGGTTTCCTTTGTCCCCTAAATATATATCTTATATATTTAAAATCTCTTTATTTTTCTGTTTTCCCTTAGAATACTTTAACCACCACACCCCTGAACATGGGTCCTGTCTGTAGATTCAGATTTTATTTTTTGGTATATGTTCAGGCAAGTTTCTAAGCAGAGCTCATGAATTTGCATTCCCCATGGGTCCAGTTTGTTATAGATCTCTGTATTCCTGTATCCTAGGAGGCTCGGTTAGGAATTAATACACACCTTTGTCTCATTTCCCCAAACCTAATGTTTGACCTTACTCTGTTAGCTGACTATCAAGTTCAGTTTGCAGCATGATAGGCACATCGTAGTACTTGTGATACCTCTAGTCCCCATGTATTTTGACCCATTAACTGTTGAGAGGAAGATGCTCAGCCACTTCTAGGAAGTCAGGCTGAATCAATTTACCTGTCTAGCAAAATGGATGATGAATGTAGGAGAAGGAGAGCCATATAGCAGTGGGACCTCTTAGCGCACATTGTCCACACCTGCCAGTTACATAGCTAGTTAGTGTACTAGAGTTTGATGAAAATAAGAATTTTCTTCCCTTCTGGGGAGGAGGAAGGGTAGCTGCAATGGTTTCTGAAACCAGCCTTTCTAAGCCTCAGCACGATTGGCATTGTGGGTCATATAATTCTTTGTTGTGGGGACTGACCTGTATGTCATAGGATTTTCAGAAGCATCTCTGGCCTCTACCCACTAGATACAAGTAGCATTCCCATACTCCCAAGTTGTGACAAGCAAAAATGCCCCTGGAGGGAATTAAAGGTCCCAGTTGAGAGCGGCTGCCCTACAATTAATGCACTTTTGATTATATCATGAGGACAGATTCTTTGAAGGTGGATTGTTTTTTACGTACATTTTAATTATTTTGGTAACTCCAGAAAGGCAGTACCAATTTACATACCTTTTAAAAATATATATATATTATTTATTTATTTGAGAGAGAGAGAATGAGTGGGGGCTGGGAGAGAGAGACGCAGGCTTCTCGCTGAACAGAGAGCCTGATGCGGGGCTCGATCCCAGGACTCTGGGACCATGACCTGAGTCGAAGGCAGACACTTAACCGACTGAGTCACCCAGGGCCCCACCCTCCATTTACATTCCTAACAATGATGTGGGACATTGCACAATTCCCTAGACCCTCACTAATGCTGGATTTTGTCAGTCTTTTAGCTCTACCAGCCTAGTAGATGAGAAATTACTTTTCCTTAATTTTAATTTAATCCAAACAGTTATTAATTAGGTTGGTTGTATTCTTATTTTTATTGTCCAATTATATATCATCTAATGTGCATTACTTTTTTAATTCTTTGCCCATTTTTTCTGGGATTAACTTAGTCACTTGTGGGATTATAAAATTGTTTTCATTGTTAGGAATTTTTCATTGTTTTTTGGTCAAAATTACCATGTTTTCTTTATAGTTTCTCGCTTAATTTATAACTAGCTTTATGCCCATATGTTTCCCAGTATTGAAGCTATTCAAGTATTGAAGTGTTGTATATAAGATACTTGATAGATTTTTAAATAAATGAGCAGAGAAGAACACTAGTACTTATCTAAGGAAACAATGTGCGTGTGTGTGTGTGTTCATGTGTGCATGAGCATGAGTGTGTATGTTCTTGTGCGTTTACATGGGCATTGAAGAAAAGAGGGCTAGACTGAGCACATTTACCAGACATTGGAAAGATATTGAGAAGCTGAAGACAACCAGGAGAGTGTAGTTTCTTATGATGTGCGTGAAAGCTCAAAGAGAATATTGACTTTAGGATGGACAGAAGGTTCACCTCAAATCTCCCTAACCAAATTCTGTAAGGTCAAGTAAGTGATAAGGGTTCAAAGCGTTAAAAGGAGTTAGAGGTGACAATTCAGAGAAGTGATATAAGAAGAAGGATATAGGAGGCTTAAATTTCAGAGTGTAAGTAAAATGGGATTTTGAAATCTAGGTGTAGGTTGGTGGGAGAGCCCAGCTTATATGGATTATATATTGCACTTTATAATTTTTTCCATGTATATTGGGAAATTTCTGTTCTTTAGTATTCCTGGATGCCATCTTATTTTCCTGTCCCATGCTCTGGATGGCCATCTTTTCCTTTGAACACACCTTCGCCCTCTTCTTTAAGAACAGAGAAAGAGATAGAAAGTATATATCTAGAGCAAAAATTCTCAAAATAAGGTCTGCAGATTCCTGGGGGTCTGCATTAGTCTGTTTAGGCTGCCAGAACAGAATACCACAGACTTTGTGGCTTAAACAACAAAATGTATTTTCTCATTATTCTGGGCACTGGAAGTTCAGTATTAAGGGGCTGGCAGTATTGGTTTCTGGTGAAGCCTTTTCTTCCTGGTTTGCAAAAGACCACCTTTTCACTGTGTCTTCCCATGGCCTTTCCTCTGTGGGTATACTCCTGATGTCTCTTCCTTTTCTCATAAGGACATTAATCCTGTTGGATTAAGGCCCCATCCTTATGGTGTTAATTAACCTTAATTAGCTCCTTAAAGACCCTATCTCTAAATACAGTCACATTGGAGGTTAGGGTGTCATCATACAAATTTTGGGGAGACAAAATTCAATCTGTAACAGGGTCCCAAGATCTTTTCATGGGGTCTGCAACATCCAGATGTTTTTGTTTTTTGTTTTTTTTTAAGATTTTATTTATTTATTTGTCAGAGAGAGAGAGAGCACAAGCAGGGGGAGTGGCAGGCAGAGAGAGAAGCAGGTTCCCTGCTGAGCAAGGAGCCTGATCCCAGGGTTCTGGGATCAAGTCAGGAGCTGAAGGCAGACGCTTAACCAACTGAGCCACCCAGGTGTCCCTACAACATCCAAATGGTTTTTATGAATAATACTAAGATGTTATTTGCCTTTTCTAATGCATAGACATTTTCATTGAGGGTACAGTAGTAATGGAAGGTAAATCTGGTAGCTTACCACAAATCAAGGCAGTGGTACTCGACTATATTTGTGAGCTTTAATCTTCTTCAGTGCTACATATTTGCAGTAAAGAAAAAAATAGATTATTAAAGGCTATTAAGTATTCTAAAATTTGCTTAGTTTTAATTTATAATACAATAAATATTGATAATCTATATAAATTAAATCTCTTTTTAGTCCTCTGTAATTTTTAAAATTTCTTTTTCTTGTCTGATTGCTGTGGCTAGGATTTCCAGTACTATGTTGAGTAAAAGTGGTGAGAGAGGACATCCTGGTCTTCTTGTTCCTGATCTTAGGGGAAAAGCTCTCAGGTTTTCACCATTGAGTATGATGTCTGCTATGGGTTTTTTATATATGGCCTGTATTATGTTGAGGTATGTTTCCTCTAAACCTACTTTGTTGAAAGTTTTTATCATGAATGGATGTTGTACTTTGTCAGATGCTTTTTCTGAATCTGTTGAGATGATCATATGGTTTTTGTCCTTTCTCTTGTTAATGTGATGTATCATGGTGAATGTTGTTTTTTTTTAAATGTATTGTTGAATTTGGCTTGGAGTCCTCGATTTTTAAAAGTGTAAAGGAGAGGTGACAATTCAGAGAAGTGATAGTGTAGAGAGAGAGGATAGTGGGGGGAGGAGCCGAGGGAGAGGAACAAGTGGACTCCCTGCCGAGCAAAGAGCCCGACTCAGGGCTCAATCCTCTGACCCTGAGATCATGACTGAGCTGAAACCAAGAGCTGCATAATTAACTGACTGAACCACCCAGGTGTCCCGGAGCATGGGCTTTTTGTGCCGAGTTTTTCACACATACTATGACATCATTCATTTCTGAAATCCTTTTGGGATGAAGTGTTTTTTTTTTTTTGTTTGTTTTTTTTTACAAACTGTTTATTTTCTGTCAGCCTTTTCCATTTCTATTTCCGTTTTGTTTGCCTTTGTGGAAGAGCAGCTTAAGACCACTCAGTGGTTGTTCCTACCCATTCAGTGGCCTGAGCAGTGGGAGCTGCAGACCAGTCTTCGGTGGCCGGCTGGGCGCTCCAGTCTTCAGTAGGGAACTGCTGAATAGGCACCGAGGGCACCTGCACGCCTTCAGACCAGTCTGCGACTTCAGGCTAAGTAGCAGTGAATTCAGGAGCTGGAGCTGTCCACTCACCCTGAAATTCCTCCTTGGTCACAGCCTTTTCAGCAGCGGCCTGCTCTTCCTGTTCAATCTCTTCACATTCTCTGTAGAAGTAGAGATCAGGCATGACCTCCCATGGGTGTTCACGGGAAATGGTGCCACACATGTGCAGAACTTCCCTGGCCAGCACCCACCACATCAGACCCACTGAGTGAGCTCCCTTGTTGTTGTAAGGGATGGCAGTGTCCACATAGCGCAGAGGAGAGTCTGTGTTACACAGAGCAATGGTAGGCAGGTTAACATAGGACGCCTCTGTAAGAGGCTGGTGGTCAGCCCTGGGATCAGTAACCACCAGAAATCTTGGCTCCCGGAAGGCTGCCTGGATCTGGTTAGTGAAGGTTCCAGGAGTGAAGCGGCTGGCAATAGGAGTGGCTCCGGTAGCAGCAGCACATTTCAGCACAGCTCTCTGGCCAGTATTCCTGGACGATATGACACTGACATCAGCTGGGTTTTCAGTGGCAACAATGGCACGAACTGCCAGCAGAAGCTTCTCCCAGGTTCTCTTCAGATTTATGATGTAGATACCATCACTTTTCCTTTTGTAGATGTACTGTTCCATTTGAAAGTCAAGGTTGGTGCCACCTAAATGGGTTTCTGCTGCAAGGAATTTGAGGACATCCTCCTCCTTCATTTGCAGGACATCAAGGGCTCCAGACATTGTGAAAGTTTCTCTTTAAGTTACGATGGGAACGCAAAACAACGCCGTATAGACCCTTCCCTGGGTAGCTCGGAAAGGCTGAAGTTTTTATTATATGTAATCTCAGCTCAGACATTACCCTCACATACACACTGGCCTTAATACTCCATCTAATGTGTAAAAGTAGCTCCCCTTGTAACTCTGCCTCAAATTATTGTTTTATTTATTGATCTTTTCCTCTCACTGGAATGTGAGCTTTGAAGAGTGGGAACTTCATCTCTCTTGTTCACTGCCACTCCCAAGCACCTGCTATCGTGCTTACCACACATCGGGCACTTGAATATGTGAGTCTTGAATCACTCTGCCTGTTAAAAAAGAAATGATGTGTACTGAGTAAAAGAAATAATAACAAAATTCTATAATCTGATTTTAAAATACCTTATAATGTGTATTACCTGTTTTTTGAAGTCATGAGGCTAAGGTGTCTGGTTATTGTCCGCCCCCCCTTCACCCGAAGATACTGTGCATGCCCCTAGATGGAAAGTGATAGTTAAATGTAACTGTAGATTAGCACACCTCATTATGTGATTATAACTTTGCATTCCAAAAAATGGAATTACTTATTAAAACCTCTAAGCACATATGCAGGTCACTTCTCTATTTTAAAAGGTAATATGTAATTTAGAAATATTACAAAAAGAAACAGAAATATCTAGATACAAGCATTTTTATTGGTTAACTTTAGTGAATATCTATTCTTTGCTGCCCTTGAGAGGTACAAAGAGGTAGTAAGACTGTCTTTTTCTTGACAGTGTGTGGAGTAAACTGAGCCCGCACTTAGAAAAATGTGTAATGCAAACACTCATCTGATAAAGTATATGCCAATTTTAACTGTTACCTAAAGTGATCTAACCTGTGTTTTGTAAAATGCCATCTTAGTACAATGCCGTCTTCTAACACATGTAAAACCTGTATTGGGAATTAAAATCCTGTCTGAGCATCCCGCCATAGTGTTTTGGAGATTTAGAACAGCTTAGTTTTGATAGTCTTCAACAGCTGCCTTCTGATTCAGTAAAGTTGCTCTTCAAGAAAGAACTAAACACTTGTAGTTTAGGTGTTACATTTCATTTTTAGCTCTTTGAATGTGGACTCTCTCCAACATCCTGGTGTTTTCTCTCGCCTTGTAGCAAAAACAGAGAGATAAATTATATTGCAGAATGTTGCCACAGAAATGGGCTTTCTCCAATTAGTAGAGACTAATCCAGCAGGTTTACTACTTTCAGCTTTCTGTTACCCATGTGTTCTCACCCTCAAACCTGTGCCTAATCCCTTATATTAACAATCTAGTGTACCCCCGCCCCCCATGCCAGTGATACCGCTCTTGGATTTGTTTAGAAAGATGTAATGTCCTTTGACCAGTTTAATGATCCACATTCTCTTTAAGCTTTTAACTGCATTACTATTGTTGAATTGAAATAGGTTCAGTAATAACATAATTTAACCTTTTAAAATTATGTACCTACTCTGTGCAAGTTAAAAAACATCCATCTAGGAGCTTAAAGTCTAGTGAGGGAGAGAGGCAGTAAGCACATAATCACACAAATAGGTTAATATAAATTTTGCAAAATGCTAAGGAAGAGAAGTAGAAAGTGCTATTGAAGTATAAGGAAGGGCTGATTTAGATTACTGTGGTAAGAGTAGTAGAGTTTTAGCTGAAGCTTGAACAGTGAATAGGAATTGGGCAGGTAAAGAAAATAAAAGATTATTTGCAACAGACAATATATTATAGTGAAGGCCATGGAGTGGGGAAGAAAGACCGGACAGTAGGTAGGAACTCAGGAAGGACCAGTGCTGCTAAAACATACCATGCTATGGGAAGAGTGGCTATGTCATGAGTTCGGGATTTTATTATAAGTGAGATAAAACCTCATGGAAGGGGTTTAAACAGGAATAGGATATCAGATTTGTATGTATGTGGACAAGGACTTATTTTCGAAATAGGCTAGATGGGGCATGGTGATTGAGTACAATATAGGATGTGACAGTGGAAAAAATTTCAAAGGTGATATCCGGGTTTCTGTGGTAGCATTGGGTGATTGTGAAGGTACCTCCCCTGCTCTCTTCCCCCCCCCCCCCCCCCCCCCGGTTAGGGAATGGCCAAGGAAAAGAATATAGAGGAGTTTAGTTTGGAACTTCTTAATAAATAGGCAGATGCTTATAGGTGTGGAGTTTAAAATAGAGCATAAAAATAGTAGGAGCATTCTTTTGCGAATAACTTGTGTTCAGAATAGATGTGTTTATATGACATCCAGAAGAGATATTAAACTTAGTTGGCTATGATCTGTTAATCATTTCACAGTGTTTACTATGTGCCAGGCATCATTTTAAACAACTTAAAAATACTAAGTGTTTACTCTCCTAACAACTTTGGAATAGGTACAAGTATTATTCTGCTTTTTTGTAGAGCAGGAAACTAAGGCATGGAGAGGTTAAGATCAGAAAGTTAGTGATAGTGGAGTTGAGCTCCAGAATCCATACTTGTAACCATAATGCAATATGTCTCAGTTATAAGAAGGGAATGTGGTTGCCTATAGGCAGATATGGATAGCTAAAGCTCAGTTAATTTCACGGATGTGAGGTTCATATTCTATCAGTATGCTAGTGTTTACTAATCAATTATTGATGGGCATTTGGGTTCTTACCATTTTTTGCTCTCATAAACAATGCTGGCATGAACATCTTTCTTCATACCTCTTATCCACATACACAAAGAATTTCCTTGGAGTCACAGTTCTCTTTAATGCTGGGTGCACTCAGAATTCTTGCCCTTACCAAGATTTATTTCCCAGCTGGAGTCCCCTTGGAGCTCATGCTTTTACCATGGAGCAACATTTTCATATCTTTCCAACATAATACAGTTTCTTCTAACAACACCCATGAATTTACCCAGATATTTTAAGACATCCAAAAATTATGTGAAGAGGTGGTTTTTTTCTGGAGAGAGATTACCAGGTTTTTATAAAAGCATTTTGTAATCATAACAGCAATGAAGTCAGGCTTCTAAAAATCAAAGATTAAGAAGGAAAAATAAGTAAATATTGCCATCCTATTAAAAAATAAACAATTTCATCTTTAAAGTCTTTTTTTAGGCGTCCTCTTCATAGTGTTAATAAGAAAAAAACGGAGATATTAAATAAACTTTACATACATTTTTAAATTATTTTTTTAACATTAATGTGGCTGGCTTGATTTCAGATTTTATTTAAATTATTTTTGCCTTTGATTTGGAGAGCATGACTCTTGCATGATCAGTAGAAGGAGGTTTGGTCGCATCATTCTTTGTTCTTCTGTGAAAAACTTACAGTCTCTCTTAAGGAAAAAAAACCCATTTCGCTCAAAGTTTTAGGTGCCACCTTCTTTCTTAAATTTTATTTGGGGTAGAATTAATAAGAACAGAGAAGTTACTATGGAATCTTAACTCTATGTAAACCAAAGTAATTTCTAATTGCTACTAGTGTTAATGGTTTATCTACAATGACCCACTACGGGACTGCAGCATAGCTAACCAAAGCTAGTGCCATCACACCCAGATTTTGGCTAACATTATCCCTTTCTCTCCCCATCAAAAAGCACATCATAAAGAAGAGTTAACGTCATGTAATAACAGCTAAAGTCATGTTGTAATAATGATAATCTTGAATCTGCACTAATTTTATGGAAGTAATGACTGCATAAACATTGTAATTTTAAGTGTTATTAGTAACAGGTTACTTTCATCACACTTCACAGTTATGGTATGTGGGCTGGGGGAGAGAATCTACTGCCCTTAGAGATTTGAAATTTTCTTTTACTTCCTCACAGAGAAGAGAACAGTAGACCACAGATTCTTTTGATACTCATAAGGTAACAGTTGATAACGAAAGGTGGATTTTTTTCTGCTTTCCCAAAGTCAGAATCCATGGTATCAGCTAATGTGTATGAAGAGACATTCCTTTGATCTAAAGGTGGTCCTTTTTAAAACTTTCCTAATTAACTGTTGTATAGGCCATACTGCCTGTTGTTAGTTTTCTTTCTGTCATATCATTCATTATGTTATTGAGCAATTTCAATGGTTGATCGGTTCTTGAGAATGTCAGGATGGTGGATTTTAAAATTGTCAGAAAGATTAAGGTGTAAATAACATACATGAAGCAAAACTTTAAAAAGATTATGAAATAACAGGATGATTGAAAATAAACAAGTAAAATATTACGGATAATAACATAGTATTTGATTCCAGGTAAAGGTGGTGGGTTGAGCACACAGTTAATATTGTTCCCTCACCACAGTTAAATTAAACAACAACAAAAATAAAGTCAATAAGGGTTGTTGTTGGGTTGTTTTTAGTCATAAATCCAGGGATGTAGGAGAATTGGAGAAAAATAGGGGGAATTTTTCAAGGCCAGAAAACAGCTAGATGAGTGGTAGCAATCTTGTTAAACCTAGGAAAGCCCAGTTTTACAAGGGGAAAGCTAAGGACTGATGGAATTTGTACTGGTGAATCTCCAAAGGGCTCAGGCAGTGTTAGTATGGTGCAACTTTGAGAGTGGAAGGTGAAGAAGGGTAAGGAACTAAAATAAGGAGGATTGTTTAAAAGATGTTTAAGAAACAGTTAAATGGGGGCACCTGGGTGGCTCAGTCATTTGGGCATCCAACTCTTGATTTCAGCTCAAGTCATGATCTCAGAGTTGTGAGATCGAGCCCCATGTCAGGCTCTGCACTGGGCATGGAGCCTGCTTGAGATTCTCTCTCCCTCTCCCCACCTCTAAAAAAAAAAAAAGAAGAAGAAGAAATAGCTAGATGCCTGGATCTTCTTCACTCTTTGCCACTGTTCTAATGAACTGCTCCTATCTTGACAGGTATATTCTCTGGATTAAAACAGAGGGCCACTGGGCTAGTGGACAACAGGCATGTTGAGGAGGAGGGGGATTAAATGAGCATTGGCATTTTGAATAATGAGAGCCCCTGCCCTCTTCTCTGTCATTGGCTTCCCATACTGAGGCCTTTATCCTACAGGCAGGAACAGGAAGAATCTTCTATGAAGAATATGACTTGCCCATTAATAAAGGCAAAAAGAACTGTACATAAATATTGTACTATATTTGGTCAGTTTGTTTTTTATGGAGTACAGGTTAACAGTTCTGAAACTACTTTATATGTATGCAGGTGTTGAACAAATAAGTGAATAAGTGGTAGATAAGGGGAACCAGGTTTCTCACATTACTATTTGTACTCTAGTGAAGAGCCTGCCCAGGTTGCCCTGTGGTGAAGGTCACAGTCAATAGCCCCACATATTTAATTAGAGCTTTAAATAAACTTTTTATTCCCAAAGATCTAAATACCATGAAGCATCTAAGGAAAGCACCTACTATGAATAACGGAAACCAAAATAAATAAATCTAGAATACAAAACAACTTGCTGAAAACAGACTATACAGCCGAGAAAATTTTATGTATATTTACATACATACACACACATACACATCCAGCCATATATAGATATATATGCATATACACACACGTACATATATACATACACCATATGTGTGTATAAAATATCTTCAGCAAGATGGGATGCTACATCTGTAAAGCAAGAATAGGATATTTTAAAAAGAGCATTCAGAAAACAAAGAATTCTTATAAATTAAGAATATGTAGCAGAGAAAAACTCAGTAGAAGTATTGGACAATGAATTGAGGAAAATTGTTTAGAACGTAGAGTAAAAAGGAAAAGAAATGATAAACAGGAGATGGAAGAAAATAAGAAGATGAATCTAGGAGGGTCAACTTACTAGTGTTAGGAGTTCCAAAAAGAGAGAACAGAATACATGAAGGGAAAGAAGAAAGTAAATAGTATAGTTCAAGCAAATTTCTCAGAACTAAAAGTGCCTATTGGGTGCCCAGCATAAAGGAAGAAAAGAGACCAATGCCAGTTCAAAGAATAGGATATCCACATAGTCGACTAAGATGCTCAGTCTCCGTAATAGTCAAGGAAATTCAAATTGAAATGAAATCCTATTTTCATCCATTAGACTGTTAAAAAATAAAGTCTGTTGATATCAGGTGTTGGAAAGAATGTGGGGGAAATGGTTCTTATACATTGCTAGTGGGAGTATGAAACAACCATTTTGGCAAGCGGTTTGAGGAATGGTGAGTAGAGTGGAAGATATGTAGCTACTGTAACTCAGAAATACACTCCTGGGTATTGCCATTAGAAATTCTTGCACTTGTGCATATGAAAATATGAGCAAGAAACCATGTACAAGAACACTCATTGAGGTATTATCTGTAAAAATGAAAATTTGCAGACCACTTAAATACAGGAATGGCTGAGACCAGGTATATTCACATACATGTATGAATGAAACCCATATGTATGCACACTTCAGCAAGGATAGAGCTCCAAAATGTAATGCGTGATATCAACAAAATGCAGGATTTATGTGTACTATACAGTTAAAACACTTATATTTTAAAATACAAAACGTTAATGTATATTGTTTACGGATACACACACACGTACATATTCACAATTCAGATGTACTAAATTCACGACAATGGTTATCTCTGTCAAAGGGCGGGGGGATGAACAGAGTGGGCTCTGTGTCAGTATGGGGACTTCTGATTTATTGGTAGTGCTTCATTTCTTTCTTTTTTCTTTTTTTTGAAGGGAATTTTTTAATTTTTTTAAAATTTTTTATTGTTATGTTAATCACCATACCTTACATCATTAGTTTTTGATGTAGTGTTCCATGATTCATTGTGCTTAACACCCAGTGCTCCATTCAATATGTGCCCTCTTTAATACCCATCACCAGGCTAACCCATCCCCCCCCACCCCCCTCCCCTCTAGAACCCTCAGTTTGTTTTTCAGAGTCCATCGTCTCTCATGGTTCGTCTCCCCCTCTGACGTACTCCCCTTCATTCTTCCCCTCCTGCTATCTTCTTTTTCTTTTTTCTTAACATATGTTGCATTATTTGTTTCAGAAGTACAGATCTGTGATTCAACAGTCTTGCACAATTCACAGCACTCACCATAGCACATACCCTCCCCAATGTCTATCACCCAGCCACCCCATCCCTCCCACCCCACCTCCACTCCAGCAACCCTCAGTTTGTTTCCTGAGATTAAGAATTCCTCATATCAGTGAGGTCATATGATACATGTCTTTCTCTGATTGACTTATTTCACTCAGGTAGTGCTTCATTTCTTAAAGAAGAAAAAAATATAAAAAGTTTATATGTTGTTAAGTCTGAGGGTAATCCCATAGATATTTATTCTGTTTCTCTATATATTCTTAATTTCTGGCTCTGTACCTCTGCCTAACTCCAAATAACAAAGGAAGACTATTTAATAGATTTCCTTTTTACTCTATGTGGTAGGTGCATGACAGGGCTCTTCTATCAGCTGGCTTCCTCATTTGATTCTTAAATCAGATTGAATTTAAGAAATTAAATTAATAATTAAATTAAAGGAATTGGGAGGTGCTGCATTAACCAGAACTTGTGCCAGAATCCAGCATTGGAAGCAGATAATGAAAACGGAGAGGCCTTATGCAGGAGGAGAAAAATGGAACCAGTAGTTGAAAGCCTTCAGCCATGCTCAGCTATCATGGGGGGTTCTAGTAGGAGTTTGTACTATCCATATCAGATCTCCTACTCTGGAGTCCTCTGGATCGGGGGAGGGGTGGTGAGGAAAGACTTAAAATACTGAGCTGTTGAGAGCACAGATAATTACATAGCAATCACTGGCGTATAGAATATTTGAATCATTGTATTATACACTTGGAACTAATATAACACTATTCAACTATACTGGAATTAAATTAAATGAAAAAAATTACTGGAGAGATACATTTTATTTTTTAATTTTTTAAAACATTTGAGAGAGAGAGAGAGAGACTGCGCAAGAGAGCACGAGCAGTGGGGAGGGGCAGAGGGTGAAGGAGAAGCTGACTCCCTGCAGCCCGATGTGGGGCTGGATCCCTGGACCCTGAGATCATGAGATCATGGGACCTGAGCTAAAGGCAGCCCCTTAACCGACTGAGGCACCCAGGAGCCCCAAGGAGAGATACATTTTAAGAGAGCTCATTGATTTCACAGTAATAATCAAACATCAGATTATTAGAACTGTCCTTTTTCTCAATATTTCTTCATATCCCTCCTGTCTTCTTAGGTTCTCTGTGTCACCTATCTCCTGGTTCCATATTTTTTAATTCTCATTGTGTACATATCTTTTTGAATATGGATTTATTGTGTGCTTTTCATCTTCATGCAGTTTCTAAATGACTGTGCTCAGCCTCCGCCTTATTAGCATTGCTTTCACATTCCCTCATATGGTTGACCATGAATCCATCCGGACCCTGAATCGTTAGCAGGATCCATCTAGCTTCAGTTACTGCTTGGTTTTGAAGAAGTACCCATAAAAACTCCAGTTTTATAGAAGAGAGTGACATTATGTGACAAAGATTATACCTGCACGATTAAGTATGCAGGTGATTTGGAGGGTTGCTCTTTCTTGGAAGCCAAATACTGACAGAACCTAAGTTTATGGATGACTGGATGAGCAATGCCATCATTGCCAGGAGTCAGTTGCTATTTACCAATTCCTACACAGATTTACCTAGGAAAAATTCAAAGATAAAGTGCTTCACAAATGAAAGAATGCACAAAATCGTATCAGGAGGATTGAAATGAATTGTTTCAAAAAAATGTTCGAGGGCGCAGTTTATTACAAATGCAAATAAGCTAGATATATAAAGTGAGAAAACTTCAAATAGAATGTAAATTGGGCTATCTAACTATAAATCCTGTAACAGTTTTAACTGTAAGTCAATATGAAAAACTAGTTCGTTTCTTCGAGTTTTTGAATTGTGGGTTTAAATCAAGAGAAGAAAAATCTTGAAACTATAAAAAGCACTTAGTTTAGAGGGACTGGAAGGGGTAAGCACTTTTGGATCCAGGTAATAAGATCACCCAGTTTTCTAATATTAAACATTTCACTTCAATATGGAATTAAGCATTTGGGGAAATCATGAGTTAAAGAAAACAGTTTTTATATAAAAAGAAAAAGCCCAAAACAAGCATTAAAAAAAAAACTATTACAAATGTAAAACAAAAGAAAAATAGATTTGTTTTTATTGATAGTATAATGTACCATATACATAAAGTAAACCACTAATTTTATTTTTGAACATATGAATTAATTTGGGGGGAGAATTGAATCTTGGTGAACCCATGAAAATATTCAGTCCCTCTATTTTTGAGGGGGTCTTTTTTAGTTTCAGCAATGTTATAAAAAATTTTTTTTAAATTTTATTTATTTATTTTGAGAGAGAGGGTGCAAGCCAGGGGAGGGGCAGAGGCAGAGGGAGAAGGAGGAAGCATTCTCCCTCTGAGCGGGGAGCCCCACAAAGGGCTTAATCTCAGGACCGAGATCATGTTGTAGGCCGAAATCACGAGTTGGACGCCGACTGAGCCCCCCAGGTGCCCCAGCAATGTTATAAAATGTAAGTGTATAGGTCTTGCATATCTTTTGTTAAATTAATTCTAAGTATTCTATGTTTTTTGATGCTGTTACAAATTTGTTTTGCATTTTATTTTCCAATCGTGGTTGTATAGAAACACAATTGATTTTTGTAGACTCACCTTGTGTCCTACAGTTTTGCCAAATCACCTATTAATTCTAGTAATCATTTTTCAGATTCCTTAAAATTATGTACCAAAAAATGATTTTTAAGTGAATAAAGACAATTTTAATTCTTCCTCTCTGAGTTTCCTTTTCTTTTTCTTATTGCATTGAATAGGACCTCAGTACATCCATTACAATAATAAAGTGGCTATGGGTGGGTGCCTGGCTGGCTCCATCAGTGGAGCGTGCGACTCTTGATCTCAGGGTTGGGGGTTTGGGCCCCACATTGGGTGTAGAGATTACTTAAAAATAAAATTTAAAAAAGTAATGAAGTGGTAGAGTGAACATTCTTGCCTTGTTCCCAATATTAGGAGAACTCCCAGTATTTCACCATTATATAAAATACTAGCTGTAAAGTTTTTCATTCATCCTCTTTATCAGATTGAAGGAGTTACCTTTAATTCTTAGCTTGCTGAGAATTTTATCATTGGTAGGTGCTGAATTTTGTCAGTTTTTTTTTTTCTGTATCAAAATGTTTATATGCTTTTTCTGTTAATATGGTAAATTACATTAACTGATACTTGAATTCTAAAACAACCTTACATTTCTTGGATAAACCACAATGATCATGGTATATTATCCTTTTTTTTTTTAATTTATTTTTCATTATGTTCAGTTAGCCAGCATATAGTACATCGTAAGTTCTTGTTATAGTGTTCAACGATTCATTAGTTGCATATAACACCCAGTGCTCATCCCAACACCTGCCCTCCTTAATACCCATCACCCGGTTACCCCTTCCCCTCCCCCACTCCCTTCTGTAACCCTCAGTTTGTTCCCGGAGTCCAGAGTCTCTCATTATTGGTCTCCCTCTCTGATTTCTTCCCATTCAGTTTTCCCTCCCTTCCCCCGTCATCCTCTGCTCTATTCCTTATGAGTGAAACCATATGATAATTGTCTTTCTCTGCTTGACTTATTTCACGTAGCATAATACACTCCATCCATCCATCCATGTTGTTCCATCCATGTTGATGCAAGTGGTGGGTATTCATCCTTTCTGATGGCTAAGTTAATATTCCATTGTATATATATATATATATACACCACAACTTCTTTATCCATTCGCCTGTTGAAGGGCATCTTGGTTCCTTCCATAGTTTGGCTATTGTGGATGTTGCGCTATGAACACTGGGGTGCATGTGCCTCTTCTTTTTACTACATCTGTATCTTTGGGGTAAATACCTAGTAGTGCAATTGCTGGGTCATAGGGTAGCTCTATATTTAACATCTTGAGGAACCTCCATACTGTTTTCCAGGGTGGCTGTACCAGCTTGCATTCCCACCAACAGTGCAAGAGGGTTCCCCCTTTTCCACAACCTCGCCAACACTTGTTGTTTCCTGTCTTGTTAATTTTAGCCGTTCTAGCTGGTGTAAGGTGGTATCTCGTTGTGGTTTTGATTTGTATTTCCCTGATGACTAGTGATGTTGTACATTTTTTCATGTATCTGTTAGCCATTTGTATGTCTTCTTTGGAGAAGTGTCTGTTCATGTCTTTTGCCTATTTCTTAACAGGATCATTTGTTTTTGGGTTTTTTTTTTTACGATTTTATTTATTTATTTGACAGAGAGAGAAACAGCGAGAGAGGGAACACAAGCAGGGGGAGTGGGAGTGGGAGAGGGAGAAGCAGGCTTCCCGCTGAGCAGGAGCCCCATGCGGGGCGATCCCAGGATCATGACCTGAGCCGAAGGCAGACACTTAACGACTGAGCCACCCAGGCGCCCCTGTTTTTTGGGTGTTGAGTTTGATAAGTTCTTTATAGATTTTGGGTATCAGCCCTTTATCCGAAATGTCATTTGCAAATATCTTCTCTTATATATATTATCAATTTATTGTTTTGCATCTGTTTTCACGAGGTTGATTTTCTTTTCTGGTAATATCTTTTGTCAAGTTTTGGTATTAGGGATTTGCTTATTTAATAAAACAAGTTGGGAGTATCTCCCTTCTTTTTTCTAGAAAGTATGTACGGGAAGAGTTCTCTTAAGGGAAAATTATACGTGTGTACATCTCATCAGTATGGTTCCTTTCTTTCAGTAATCAAATCCCCTACATTTGTGCCTCTTAGGCACTTTTCAATGTCTTTGAACAGTCCTTTTTAATATTTTGTCCAGAGTTAATAATTGTTATCTGTGGGCAAGTTAGTCCAATATAAGATAGTCCATCATTACTGGAACCAGAGCTCAACAAATTTTATTTTTAAGTATTGTGAATATAAAGAGTTTGTAAAGTTTTTCAACAAAAAATTTGAAAGTAATATAGTAACTTTAATGCATAGTGAGAAGTATTACAGAAATCAAAGGAAGTATTCAATGTAAACTGAAAATACGAACAATCAGTATTTTAAGTAAAAAGAAGGATAAACATACAAATGCAGCCAGAAAAAATTTTTAAAAGACATATAAATGGCTCTTTCAGAAGATTAAGGGCAGAATGTAATTATGTATTATCTAAGTAGCAGTCTTTTATTTATTTATTTATTTATTTGACAGAGAGACAGAGCAGGAACACAAGCAGGGGGAGTGGGAGAGGGAGAAGCAGGCTTCCTGCCGAGCAGGGGGGAGCCCGATGTGGGGCTCGATCCCAGCACACTGAGATCATGACCTGAGCTGAAGGCAGATGCTTAACGACCTAGCCACCCAGGCGCCCTACCTAAGTAACAGTTTTAAATAGGAATACGTATCTAATCACCAGAAAGGACTTCAGCTGTAAAATCTTAGTCCATTGTCTATTGGAAGAATTTCTCCATATGGCTTTAAAAGTTGTATTTTTTTTCCTTACGCAGCATTTTTGACCTTTGTCATTTCTTAGAGAATAAAATGGCAATCTAACCTCCCTTCTGCTTTTACTTTTTTTCCTCTCCTTTTAGTTGTTTGCGTAATTGGCCTTAAATGAGGTGAGAGTGAAGAAACTAGAGCCATCTCTGGAAACCTCGCTACCCCACTCCCCTGGAAGGTACCCTCCGGAGTACTAGATTTGACCATATCTGTTTTGAGGACTCATTATGAACAAAGAAGTCTCCCAGGTGGGAATTAGCTCTGTTTTTAAAGAACTTTGTCTCTATCAAAAGTATGGAGGGAAAATGATTACCTGTTGACTCTTTTTGTTAATGGAAATAATGTGTTTAATTTGAGAGCTTCAAGGTTATTCTAAAACATGTGCTGACATTCCTAAAGGAAAATGTTAGAGAAGTTCTATATTACATTTTATGAACCACTTTATTGCATGTTGAAATGAATATAGGGTTTATATCAATATTTTACAATGAGACCCTCATTGAATTAAAAATGGCAACCAGAAAAACTATACTGAACCATCCCTAGATTTGAGCTGTGTATTTCTAACATGTATGCAGTCATTAAATCTATATTTGGTGCCCTTTTTTTTTTTACATTTGGGAATTTTTACATAGTTGTTTTCTAAGAGTTTGTGAGTTGCGTACTTGTACTAGTACTTGTGAATCCATGAACATGATAATGATCACGGCCTGTAGTTAGAAAAATAAACGTTCACCAAGCCAGGACAGTAGGTAAAAAGCTGAAGATTAAACAGAAAGTGATAAATCAGTAAGTGGAAGACTTCCAGCAGGAAGTTTTTTAAATTAACAGATTATACATTATACAGATAAAACTTTCAAATTTTAAGTGTAGAACTCTTGAGTTATCATGTGCCAAACATATTTGTTAAACAGGTTAAGAAGTAGAACAATATCAGCATTTCAGAAACTCCCCTCATCCCTGCCCCAGCCGCACACAACCCAGTCACTTTAAAGGAGAAGGTTGTCACCATCGAGAGTGATAGCTGTCAACTTGGAAGAGTGGGGTTCAACAATCGTAGAAGTTAAAGGCAGTTAAATTTAGTTGGTTGACAAGCAACACCTGTGTTTGGAATAAACTGAATTTGGGAGATGGAAGCGAGACTATTTGGTGGCAGAGAGCTTTAAAGCAGGGGGGACTGGAGGTACAAAATGACTTGAGAAGATAATTCATTTGATCCTGCTACTTCTCACTTCAAAAATTTCATTGGTTTCTAGAACCCACTCCAGATTTCTGGCTTTATGAACTGGTGATACATTGTATTTATTAACTTATATTTTCTGTTATTTGAAATCAGACTAATTCTCAATAGAGAGAGAGAAGTGAGTTAATAAACTCTTTTGAATATTAAAAAGCCATTTTGCAGAGTAGGATGTATTATAATTCAGAGAAATTTTAATCACATAGGAGAGCCCTCTCTCTAAGAGTTTTCAGGAAGAGAGTGTTAGTACCATGACTTTATGAAAGAGAAAGAGAGAGAAAACAGAATGATCTAATGATTGATCTCTGGTGTGGGTGTCTTTTTCTGTAGCTCATTGTTCATTGAGTGACTCTGAGAAAATCCTTTTTCTTCATATCACAATGAAAACTTTTATCTTTTCTATTTCCCCTTAACATTTATCAAAAACAATTTTAAACCTGTTATATAGTTGCAAGGTTGGTATGCCCATTGCCCACTTTCACCAATTGTAAACATTTTGTTATCATTTACTTTCTCTCTCTGTGTACTTTACTCCTATTTTTGCTCCTCCTCTCCCACCACCACCACCACTATGATGACAGTGAATCATTTGAGAATAAGTTGTAGACATTTATGATCTTCCACTCCTAAATATTCAATATGTTTCTCCTACTTAACCATAATATAATAATGAAATTCAGGAAACATTTTCATTATTGTTATTATTTAGTTTACAGTTCGTATTAGAATTTTATCAGTCGTCTGATCCAGAATCACACATTGTGCAGTTGTTACAGCTATTTGGTTTCTTAACCTGGAATTCTTTATCAGCTTTTCTTTGTCTTCCATAAAACTGGCATTTTGGAAGAGTACAGGCCAGCTGTTTTGTACAGGAGCACTCATTTGGAGCTTGATATGTTTTTCCATCTGTGTTCCTTTCTAAAGAGACTATGATGTGGGACTTTGGAGATTCATGGATTTGTTAACTGAGAACCTTGTCTGGTAGAACAAGGCCTATAAAGATTTTTTTCAGGAGAAAGTCTGTTAAAACATGGTAGGAGCCCCAAATTCCAAAAGGTAGAATCCTAAAGATGATTTGGGTGTTATTGAAAAGAATTTTATATGTATATGTATACATATAATCTTAAAATCCAACAAGATTTACTGGTTTTTGGACAAAAAATAGGGTTTGTAATGGCAAAATTTTTTATCTTAAGGAAATAGCACATTTACATTTTATTCTTACTATTTTTTTAAAAAGATTTTATTTATTTATTTGACAGAGAGAGAGAGAGACAGAGAGGGAACACAAGCAGGGGGAGTGGGAAGGGAGAAGCAGGCTTCCCGCTGAGCAAGAAGCCCCATGCGGGGCTCCATCCCAGGACCCTGGGACCATGACCTGAGCGAAGGCAGACGCTTAACGACTGAGCCACCCAGGCGTCCCGCACATTTACATTTTAAAGTGAATTACATCTTACAGGAAACAATTGTTTTATATTATAATGGCAAGAGAAGTCAGAATTAGATACTTAATCAATTTTATTTATTTATGTATAATGTTTGGACTAAGAATGAGAAGACTCTCTGTTCGTGTGTTTGAAATTCTTGTAAATACCACCACGGTTTCTAGAAGTGGCATAATTTAATGTCAGCTTTTCTGGGAAAACTAAGGAAGAAGGATTTTAGTTTAGAAGCAAAAGCAAAAGTTGGGAATCTATTGTTGGCTTTTCTACTTATCAATTATATGACTGTAATTTAGTTATATAAGTTAAAGCATAGCCAGAATCTGGAACGAACTACCCAAAAATGATTTTTACCTCTGCCGCTTGACGAAGTTGAGCAGATTAAATAATGTTTCTATGCCTTGGTTTCCTCATGGTTTCTAAAATGGATTATAGTATTACTTGTCTCATATTTTATGAGTGAATGAATTAGTAAGGTTTATGAGTAAATAAGTTAGATGCTTAGAACAATGATTGGCATATAATAAATCCTGTGTTGTGTTGATCATCATCATCATTTTCATCATCGTCATCATCATCATTATTGTCAGACAGTACTTTCTTTATCAGTAAGATAAAACTGTTGGAACTCAGCGATTCTGTAAGTAGAAATAATAATAATACATACTTCATAGAGCAGTCGTGAGGAATAAATGAGCTAATACATAGAAAATGCATAAACAATATATATATTATTAAATTGTTATATCCTTTAAATGCATATTAATAGGCCTCTTTTTTTGTGAACCTTTTTTATTGTTCCTCTCAAATTCTTTGTTGTTGACTTCATACTGTGCAAGTGAAAACAGGCAAGGTAGGCGTTTTGTGTAGTCTTAAGTGGCCTATAGTCAAAAAGTTTGAGAAGCAGTGCACTAGATGACAATTGCTAGGGTTCCTCTGATTCTGAAAGTTTACATTATTTTCCATTGATTATGGAATATAACCATTATTTTCATAGTTACTCTGTTGAGAACGCTGGAAAGTGAAATTTGAATTTCACTTGTTTAGAGTTATCCTTTTGTTGAGCATTGCACTGGAAGGAATATAGCTAGTTCAATTAGTATGATCATTGAGGAAATGTTAATGCTGTTTGACCAATTATTCACCTGAAATGCTTGGGGATTTTTTTTTTTTCATTTCCCAGTGGGTCTTAATAAGGTTTTTGCCAAAAAAAAAAAAAAAATGAATCAAGTGAGATGACTTAAGTTTTAAGCTAGGCTTTAAAAAGTACATATTCTTCTATAAATTTGGGCAGTGAAGATTGTATGTACATTTATATTGTGATTTTATTCATGTCCCTTCTGCTGCAGTTGGGGGGATGACCCTGAAATTAACTGGAGGTTTACCTGACTTAATCATTTTCTAATGCCCTCGAAATATAATTCCATTGTTTTGGCAAATAATTGACATGCAGCTCTATTACTTTGGTACTTCTGTTACCTTATAACAAAATTAAGGATCAAATTTTACTATATTTATTTTTCTTTTACTGGTTTATATATGTACATTTAACCATACTGTATTCTGAAATTAGTTTCTGATATATTTGAGGAAAATTGAACAACTTCTGATCAGGGACTTAGCCCTTTATTTTAGATATTGGAATATTTTTTTAAAGATTTATTTATTTTAGAGAGAGAGAGAGAGAGAGCACACGCACATGCATGTGAGCAGGGGGCGGGGCAAAGGAAGAGGGGGAGAGAGAAACTCAGGCGGACTCCATGCCAAGCACAATCTCATCATCCTGAGATCATGACCTGAGCCAAAACCAAGAGTCAGGTGTTTAACTGACTGAGCCACCCAGGCGCCCCTAGATATTGGAATAGTTTTATGTGGTAAATGTGATTTTGATTTGGATAATCATCTGTGAATTATCTTTGTCTAATGTTGATCTTCATTCTCTTCTGGCCGCAGCTTCTAGCTGATTTTCTGCTCATTTGTATTTGAATCTGAGAGAGGGAAGAGAGAGACAGTGAAATTTTTATCACTTAGTTTTGTCTCTCTGATCACCATTTTCATTTTTTAAGGCTGTTACTTTGCTAACCTATTTTTTTTAATAAACTTTTCTCCTGTGCGTGTACAAATAAATAACACTTATTTTGTTGTTTACTCAGTTAAAGAGAGCTGGGGTCAGGAAGACTGATTTTAATCTCTTTTATTTTATTTATTTTAAGAAATACCAATATATTTTCCACAAGTTAGAATGATATAGAACTAATTTTTGGAAGACATGTACAGTGTATCTACAATTACCCAATGTTGTACAATAACTGGAATCATCCAATTTCATGGATTTGCAAGGAAATGTTGAGGGTTGTTTCTGCCCAGTTGTATTAATAAGTTAGCTGCCACAAATATGTATTTCATATGCTGACTGTCTTTCCTCAGGTACAAATTCATACAACAGGAGTATTTTAGCAAGGTGAATGCATATATGTTTATTTTTTTAATCTTAAAAATTAAATTTTAAATAAAGTCAATGTGAGGAATTTAAAATATTGGGTTTTAAAATTTGATTTTTTTCTTTTTCCTATATTTTTGTTAATAGAAAACAAAAAATAAACTTTTATAGCTTTTCCAAACTTACTCTCCATTTAGAAAAAATAATGCAAAGAAAGCATTCTCTTAATCTATAGGATAAACTTTTAATGGTAAACAAATTGATTAAATGCAGTTTTTCAAACATTACATACTTTTAGAATTTAAGTTACCAAGTCCTTGATAATGTCTTTATTTTTTAATTTTATTTTATTATATATGTTAATCACCATACATTACATCATTAGTTTTTGATGTAGTGTTCCATGATTCATTGTTTGTGTATAACACCCAGTGCTCCATTCAATATGTGCCCTCTTTAATACTCATCACCAGGCTAACCCATCCCCCCACCCCCTCCCCTCTAAAACCCTCAGTTTGTTTCTCAGAGTCCATAGTCTCTCACGGTTCATCTCCCCTTCCGATTTCCCCGCCTTCATTTTTCCCTTCCTACTATCTTCTTTTTTTTTTTTAAACATATAATGTATTATTTGTTTCAGAGGTACAGGTCTGTGATTCATCAGTCTTACACAATTCACAGCGCTCACCATAGCACATACCCTCCCCAGTGTCCATCACCCAACCACCCCTTCCCTTCCACCCCCCACCACTCCAGCAACCCTGTTTGTTTCCTGAGATTAAGAATTCCTCATATCAGTGAGATCATATGATACATGTCCTTCTCTGATTGACTTATTTCGCCTAACATAATACCCTCTAGTTCCATCCACGTTGTTGCAAATGGCAAGATTTCTTTTTTTGATGGCTGCATAATATTCCATTGTATATATCTATATCACATCTTCTTTATCTATTCATCTGCTGATGGACATTTCGGCTCTTTCCATAGTTTGGCTATCAAGACAGTATGGTACTGGCACAAAAACAGACACATAGATCAGTGAAACAGTAATAGAGAGGCCAGAAATGGGCCCTCAACTCTATGGTCAACTAATCTTCAACAAAGCAGGAAAGAATGTCCAATGGAAAAAAGACAGTCTCTTCAACAAATGGTGTTGGGAGAACTGGACAGCCACATGCAGAAGAATGAAACTGGACCATTTCCTTATACCACACACAAAAATAGACTCAAAATGGATGAAAGACCTAACTGTGAGACAGGAGTCATCAAAATCCTAGAGGAGAACACAGGCAGCAACCTCTTCGACCTCACCTGCAGCAACTTCTTCCTAGAAACATCGGCAAAGGCAAGGGAAGCAAGGGCAAAGATGAACTATTGGGACTTCATCAAGATAAAAAGCTTTTGCACAGCAAAGGAAACAGTGAACACAACCAAAAGACAACCGACAATGTCTTTATTATTAACGTAGTAAATATAAATAAGATTTTGCATGGGATTTTTTTTTAAGAAAAATCTGATGTTTTATAGAATCAATGAAATGAGATAAAATGTTGTCTTTATTTTTAAGAATTTATTGTTTTGATCCATTTCTTTGCCTTTGTTTTTTATTCCTGGCCATAAGAGTTCAGATACTGGCACGCCATTTATGGCAAAGACTTATGGCAGGGGTTCCTTTCTGGGCCAGGGAGATAGCCAACATCTGAGTTCTGGTCTCTGGCTTTGTGGATTCAGAGAGACTTTTTGTTTCCAGACATTTAGGGAATCTTTGTTTAGGCATTGGCTTCAAAATACCTGGTTTTTAACAAAAAATTAGGAGGCATTCAAAGAAACAAGAAAGTAAGGCGTATACACAGGAAAAATAGCAATCAATAGAAACTCTTTAAGGAAGTCCAGGCATTGCACTTACTCCACTAGAAAAAGTAGATAAATTGGATTTCATCAAATTAAAGACTTCGTTCATAAAACAAAATGTTCACAAATCATATATCTGTTAGAGGCTTAGTACCCTAATATAAAGAACTCTCATGACCCAAAAATAAAAAGACAAATAACCCAATTTAAAAATGGGCAAAGGACCTGAATAGACATTCTCCAAAGAAGATATACAAATGGCCAATAAGCACATGAAAAAGCACATTAGGGAAATAAATGCAAATCAAAACTGTAATGAGATACCATTTCACACCTCCTACGATGGCCAGAATTAATATAAGATTACAAAACAGAAGATAACAAATTTGGTGAGGTTGTGGAGAAATTGGAACAATTGTACATTGCTAGTAAAAATTTAAGGTGAGATAGCCACTGTGGAAGACAGTTTGGCAGTTCCTCAAAAAGCTAAAGAGAATTACAGTATGACTTAGCAGTTCCACTCCAAGAATACCAAGAGAATTGAAGACATGCTCACATTTATGCATATAAATGTTCACAGAATCAGTTATTGATTAAAAGGCCCTGAAATGGAAAAACCTAATGTCCATCAACTGATGGATAAACAAAATGTAGAATATCCAAACAATGGAAAATTATTCAGCCATAAAAAGGGTGGTGAAAATCCCAAAGTCCCCATACTTTCTTATCACATGGGAAAGATTTCAGTTGACAAGGCAACGAAAAGACAAGAAAATTGAAAACTTCTTTCAGAGAACCCTAGGTGTCTGAGGACGCTAGTCTGAGAAATATTTCTATATGGCAGTTGCCCAGTGCAGGAGTTCTTTGTTTATCATGATTTTCCTGTGTGATTCTTCTCATACAGCTGTCAACTAGGAGAGGTTTAGCTCGCAGAATGCCCCTCTCATCATGTCTGTGCTGTTTTGTGCTAATTGCCCGCTAAGCATTTTAAAGTGTATTATTAGAGTTGTTTACTAATATATTGTTACTTATTTTTCAAATTATATGGTTCTCAGCTAAGTCTGGGGGATGAGTGACAAAATGTCTTTATGTTCTAGAAATTTATAATTCAATTGAAATACAAAACATTGACCTATTTCTTCAGCCCCACCTGTTTGGTTTTGTCTGATCTATTTGAGATGGATGTGGTTTCTAATTCCTAAAACTGTTCTCTACAGATTGCATGAGGTTGTTTGGGTATAACTTAGCAACTCTTCAAATCAACAGAGTACTTTTATGTAGAAACCTTACCTCTTTTTAAAAAGGTGGTAGGCAGATTGGTTTCCTTTCTGAAACCAACATATCTTTTCTTAATGAACCTTATTTAAGTACCCTTACTGCCAAATGTAAAGCATTCCACAAATAGAACAGCTGTAATAGTTTTCACTCATCAGAGGTTTTGCATCCCACTATCTGTGTATTGTGTTTTGTAAATAGAAAGCAGTTAATACCAGAATCATATCATCAGCACATTGTTGGTGACTCTCTCATAGCTTCTTATTGTTGGCTCTTATTTTGGTAGGCCAGCCTGTCTGGCTGCTGTTGAATTATTGTCTAATGTCTCCTCAGCCCCAAAATCTCAGATAAATTTAGAAGATGCCAGTCCAGCCAGTAGTCTGAGGGGAGCACAGTATGGGGAATCTTGTTTTAAATCTAGGTTTATTTTTGTTCAAAATTATTTGTTGTATCAAAATTGTATTATTTATGTTTACAGTTGTAGGACTGTAACATGACTTCATGTCTCTACAGTACTATGAAATATTGTGTGAGGTTTCCCCAAAATAGTAGATTTTTACCTTTTCAAAATCAGAAGAGATATTCTCCAATTTCTAGATCAAGAAGACAGGTTTTTTGGTCCCCCCACCCCCCCGCATTGAATACGGGGTAACAAGGATTTCAAGTAAGCTCAATTTCTCAATTATAGGAAAGAATTCCAAAGCTTTATGAAAGATTCCAGAAAATATTTAACCATAAAATATTTTAAATATCCTTTAAACTTTTAAATCTTGTATTAGCTAAGGGCTTTATCACTTCTAACTCATCACCTATTTTAGCTTTTATATCTTTTAGGCATTATGTTAGATACTGGATATACAGTGAAAAGATCTAGTAACTGTCTTTGAGTTCATAATATAGAAGGGGAGACAAGCAGGAGAGTTATAATTTATAGCATAGTATAAGAAGAAGTATATGGCCCTTTCAATTTTGGCAGCCAGTAGAATTCCAGATGGGTAAATTCTCAGATGGGTATAACCTAATGTCTTTGGAAACAGAAAAGATGGGAAGATAAGGAAGTTAAGAATTAGTCCCTGAGCAGGAAGTAGGGAGTTAGCTATTTGCTTTCTTTTGGTTTAGCAAACTCTAGAGTCTTCTCTTTCATTTTCTTCCCCCTCTTCGTTTTCTGCTCTCTTTTATTTCTACTTCTGTTGAAAAGTTTAAAGTTAATGCTCCTTCATTATTATAAAATTTGTTGCATTAATACGTTTAAAAATACTACATTTTATTTCTATGTGAATAGAAATCTCTATAAATATAAATGAAGAGGGTTCTTCTCTGATATTTGGTTAACCTCATTTATGCTTCTGTGAATTTCCATAAGGAAAAGAAAGTAGCAGTTGTGTTAATTATAGTAATACATTACTTAGATGATTATTCTTATTTGGGTTTGGGTTCCAGAATAGATGCTAACAAGCATGCCAGGTCTTTTGACATCTTTTTTGTTGTGGTGGTTGTTATTACAAGTCTGGCATATTTGCCTTTACACTGAGGTTGTCCACCTTAAATTGTAATTATTTTCCTTATCATAGGCCCTTCATCTCCTCCCCACCACAAGAGATTTAACAGGTATTTTTTATGATGACATTAATCGACAATGCAGCTCATCATTAATAGAAGTCTGGAACTTAGAGAATATAAAAACATATCTTATTACATGTTGAGTTTGAGGTGACAGTGAGATATCCAAATGAAAAAGGCCATTTAGCAGTTGGAAACTTAAATACCAAATTACTGGGATGAGAGAGATTGTACTTACCCTTCATAGCAGAAGTCTTAGAATGAAAATCAGATCTTGTCATTCCTCTGTTCTTTATCCTCCACTGATGGCCTAATTCAGTCAGAATAAAGCTAAAGTCTTTCAAACGGTTTTGATGGCCTTACACGATGTAGCCTCCTGTGATCTTTCTGAGCTCATCTGCTTCCTCATTCCCGGGCTCTGGCTACACTGACCTCCTTCCTGTTTCTGGAAAAGCGTAGCTGTGCTGCTCTGGCCTTCAAGGCCTTACAGCCCTTCCCTTTGCCCTAGCGGGAGCACTCCTCCTCCAGACACCTTTCCCTCCCCCTCCCCTCCTTCAGGTCTTTGCTCATATCTCACCTTCTCAATGAAGCTTTTCCTAACTATGCTACTTAAAATCGCTGTCCCTTCCCTTCCACACACGTCTCTATCCTCACCTGCTTTGTCTGTGTAACACTTATCATTTCTAATATACTCTATAATCTACTTTTTAAATTTTATTAATTTTATTTATTGTCTCTCTCTCTCACAATAGAATGTACCTCTATGAGGACAGTGATTTTGATAAATTTTATTCACGGCTGTATCCCCAGCACCTCAAACAGAGGCTGGCATATACTAGGAGCTCAATAAATATTTGTTGCTAAGTTAGGGCTGCCCACATTGAGATCAATTTGAAGTTTTCAAACTAATGCTTACCTTTGCTGGGAACATGAAATATAAACAAGGGTTTTATTTTTAAAGTCTTTCCTTAGGGTCAAAACTACATGTGTATATATCTGTTTACATATATGTGTGTGTGTGTGTGTGTGTCTGTATGTGTGTGTGTGTATATATATATATGTCATATATAATATATATAACATCTATAATCTGCAGGTGCCTGGTGGCTCAGTCGGTTAAGCATCTGCCTTCAGCTCAGGTTGTGATCCCAGGGTCCTGGGATTGAGCCCCACATTGGGCTCTCGGCTCAGTGGGGAGTCTTCTTCTCCTTCTGCCCCTCCTGTTGCTCAGGCTTGTGTGCTGCCTCTCTCTCTCTCTCTCTCTCTGAAATAAGTAGATAAAATCTTTTTTAAAAAATCTATAATCTAGGGATGTCTGGGTGGCTCAGTCAGTTAAGTGTCTGCCTTTGGCTCAGGTCATGATCCCAGGGTCCTGGGATTGAGTCGCGCATCAGGCTTCTTGCCCAGCAGGGAGCCTGCTTCTCCCCTTGCTTGTGCTCGCTCTGTCTCTCTCGCTCTAACAAATAAATAAAATCTTTAAAAAAACTTATAAAAAATCTATAATCTATAAATACTTGATTGAACAGATGTTTAGTCACTTATTCACCAAGTTCTATAATAGACACACAGTAGGTGAGAGCTGATGGAAACTTTACATATTATGTCAAGGAGGTTAAATGTCCTGTGGGCAGTGAGGATTTAGTGAAGGGTTTTAAGCAAAGATTGAGATGATCAGACATATTTTTGATAGCCTCCTCTGGTGGCTCAGGGAGACCATCTGGAAAGTTATTTTAATAGTCCATCAGGAGGTGATGAGAGGAGGATATGAGGAAGGGATGGATTTTGGACATATTTAGGAAATAAAAATTGACAAATCTTGGTGTCTGCTTGCATGTGGGGTACGAGAGAAGAGGCTAGAATGACTCCAGCATACCGACTGAGAGAAGAAATACATGAGGTGATGTTAAGTTCATTCTGGAAAGTTGAATTTGAGGTGCCTGTGTGACATCTGGATAGAGATATCTGATGGAGAATTGGATTCGGGGTCTGAGACCCAGGAGGTCTGAGCTAGAGATGGAGTTTCGGGGATAGTCCGTATAGAGATGTGTTTTGAAGTCATGTTGAGTGAGTGGTATCACCCAAGGATAATGTATATAGTTGGAGGGAAAAAGAAGCCTAGGATGTTAGGGCCATGAGGACTTCTGACTCCGAAGAATTGGACAAAAAGTACTCAGAATAAGGTAAGAAGAAAACCACACTAATCGTAATCCCTCAGGTCATGACTTAAACATCACCTCTTCAGAGAAGGCTCAGGTGATCTCCCAATTAAAATTAGGTCTCCTCTATGGCTTTTCTATGAGCCCTATTCTTTTCCTTTGTAACTTTTTTCACAGGTTAAAATTACATGTTATTTTTGTGTCTTACCTGTTTATGTCTCTCACTCCATGAGGGCAGAAACCTCTTTTTTTGCTGTCCATTATTTGCTCAGCTTTTAGCACGGTGCCTGATGCATGATAAATTTATTTAAGTATGAAGGAGGTGTGGGATCACAGAAGCCAATGGATGACAATGTTTCAGAAGGTAATTATTTCAAATGCTGCTCCAGGGAGTCCAGTAAAATAATAATAATAATAGCAGATATTGAGCACTAATAAATGAAGGAATGAAAAGCATCCATTGTATTTATCAGTGAGGAGGTTTGGGATGAGTTATCCACCAAGTGAACACTGCCCCTCGTGGAGCTCTCTGTCTGCAGAGGGGTAATGACAGTATCTAGCTTCTCCAGGAACTTCATTGTGCTCTTTACATGCACTATTCAATCCTCACAACAAACCTGAAGGTAGGTGAAGGTGATTATTATCCCTGTGTTACAGATGAGGAATTAGGTTTAAGGAGATTACATACATTGCCCAAGAATAAGCAGGTAGTGATTAAGCCAGGGCTTAAATTTAAGGCCTTTCTGACCCCAGAGCCCATGCTTTTAACCACCATGCTCCAGTAGGGGGATCCAGTTGATTCTTCATCAGGGAACTGATACCTTGAAAATGACATTTGAGCAGGAATGGTTTAGGTGCTGTTTATAGGACAGATTAGAAGTGAGAGTGACTGGAATTGAGAAACCAGATACACAGATCTTGCATTAATCCAGAATGAGGCATTTGGTTCCAACTGGAATCATAACTATATATGAGAATAAAGAAGGAAGGAACAATCTAAGATCTCTTATTAAGGAAGAATTGACAGGACATAGATACCAATTGAAATGAGTAAAAGAGAAAATTAAAAAGTAATTATAAGACTACAATCCTAGGCATTGGAGAGTTTTATGAACTGCACTTCTAATATGGGAGAAATTCAAAATGGTTGCATGAAATCATAAATTTGTGATTAGAATTTTAGGTACTATTTATACACTGAAAAGGGGAAATGACAGTCTTTGGTGTTCAGAAAGGGCTAGAGGAAAAGGATTTACTCAGACATAGTCATTAGAACCATGTGATGACGATTCTTACGGATCTCAGCATTCTTTATAAGAAACTTTATAAGCACAGCTGCCATTGCTGTGGTTTAGTAATTTTATAATTTAAGGAAAAGTTAAAGGTTTTTTCCATTTAACAAGAATTTTCTTGCCTTTTATAAGGGTAGATGGAGTGAAAGGGAATGGAGGAGGTGTGTTGTTTGGCACTAATAAAATACAAAAGGTGGTGATAAATCCAAGGCCAGGAATAGGATTCTGAGTGCCATTAGGGATTCCACGGAGCCTAGTGGGTGATAGGGACAGGTCAGAAGGGATCTGTAAGTGCAGTCACTAACTGGCACAGCATGTGAGAGAGAGACCTGGCTGGCATGCTCAGGGAAATGACTTTGTGTTCTCTGGCATCTATACCAAGATCCTAACATAGACTAAACATTTGATCTTTGTCGCCTGACTACATAGACACAAGGTTAGGAGTATAGAATTCAAAGTTGGTAAGTACCAAATCTAGTTCATCGCTTTAACTTTAATTGTATATGTATTATTTATTTTCTTAGCAATATAAAATCCCAGACCTTGTGAGTAAAAGTTGTTTAAAGTTCTTTTCAAAGTATAATCTGAACTAAACATAAAAAATAATTTCCCTGACTCCCAATTATACATTGTTTTTACATTTACATCTGAACGTGATTTTTTTCTCTGAAAAAAATTTCAGTATCTACTTCATTATTCTAACAATATTTTCATCCTGATTAACCTTTATGATTTCATAAGGGCTTATTACTTTTGTTTTACAGATACAGAAAAGAAAGTGTAGAAACAATAACTAGCTGATGATTCTGTGCTTTTATATAGATGTGGTTGCTTTTATGATGGCTGTAATTAGCTATTCATTAAGAGACTACAATGTTTAGATATCTTCTAACATAAGGGAGCTTCCTCCTCCCCTATGGTTAGAAAGTTCACCAGGATTGATTTCTTATTGTTGTCCTTCCTTTTTAGGTGTGAAATTTTTCAACATGAGTGGCCTCGGGGACAGTTCATCCGACCCTGCTAACCCAGACTCACATAAGAGGAAAGGATCGCCATGTGACACACTGGCATCAAGGTAGGAACACTCTTTTCTCAGTCTATATCAGGGAGAGCTTCTGTATCGTTTTCATTGACACTTTAGAACCCTTGTTTCATCTATTCCAAGTTTACTGATCATCTTTGAGTCCCTTAGACTCACCATGTTCTCTCGCTTCCCCAGGGCCTTTGCACATGCTGCTCCCTTAATCCAGCTCGCTCCCTCTAGATTTCCTGTAGTTAACACCTATATGTTCTCCAGATGCCAGCTTAGACATTACCACCTTAAAAGAAGTCTTCTCTTACTTCCATAACTATTATTTTAAATCTCCCTCATTCATGTATCTGTCTCACATGTATGTTTATAGCTCTGCTCCATAATTTTCAGATTTTTACTAGTTCATGTGATTATTTCACAAATCCCTGGCTTCTCCACTACACACTTAGGCTGCCATTTGGTAAGGACCTTGTCTATTCTTACCCTTTTATTCCTGGTTTGTAGCATAGTATTTGGGTTATATATAGTAAGGACACAGTAAAAATTTGTCAAGTGAATAAATAAATCCATTGTACATCTTTAATTGCTGTCTTAGAACATTACGGTCTTAGGAGAACAAATAAATATATTGTTATAATATTAGGATTTTAAAGAATGCATATTGTGAAATTAAATATTTGTATATTATAAGGAATATGATCACCTTAAATAGGCTAAAAGAGAATTATTGCTAAGGAGACTCTAACAAATACCAGATAGAGAAGGGACCTTAATCACACAAAAGAGCAGCTTCCCATCTGAGAGGAGAAGAGTGGGGATCCATTCACCTTCTAGGGTCTAGAGTAAGCTTTCTCAGCCTTTCACACTATTGGCATTGTCCCCCAGATAATTCTTTGTTGTGGAGCGCCATCCTGTATATTGTAAGATGTTTAGCAATATCCCTGGCTTTCACACACTAGAGGCCAGTAGCATCTTTATATCAGTTATGATAACCAAAATGTCATAGCAGTTATATGATTACCAAAAATGTCTTCAAACATTATCAAATGTTTGTCAGTATTTCCTGAGGATGGGGAAAGCAGTATGGCTCCAGTTGATAATCACTGATCTAGGGAGTGAAGTGGCAGAAGACTCTTTTGTCACTGGATTACATGCTTCTTTCTCATGGGGGCCAGGGGGGAGGAAAGGATTTTAAGAGGAGAGTGAGTGCCAGAGCTCCAGGGTGGAGGGTGAAAAGTGAATCAGTTCAGAGAACTATCATAGAGAGATCATAACCTAAGTACTCATAACCACAGGTGAGTGTCCAGGTGCTCAGAGGAATGTTGATATCAAGATACAATCTAGCTTCGTGTTGTCAGAGTTAATGTTCTTATATGTATATAAATTCAGTCTTTTTCGAAAGAAAACTTACAAATAAATAATTAAAACTATGTTTTTTAGATTTAATTTTTATTTGGGGGAATTTTTTAAATCTATGAAAATATAGAGACTAAGAATCTATGTATACCCATCACATATAATTATTCATATTTTACAGTGTTATTAGCATTGTGTTAATATTTTATCATATTTGCATAGTCTTGTTTGAATAAAGGTAGTAGAATGATTAATGATTAAATTGATCTGTCTGCAACTAATTTCTCCATTTTTAATAATTATATATATAAGGATTGGTGAGTAATATAGATTGTTTATAAATATATATTGTACAATGCTGTATACTGTATATATTTTTCTATAATATGCTCTTTTCAGCATACATCTTGAGAGAGAAATACATGTAGATTCAGTCCTATCATTTTTTTAGTTATTTTTTTATTATTACTGACATACAATTGACATATAACATTGTGTAAGTTTAAGACGTACAATGTGTTGGTTTGATACATTTATACATTACCATATGTATAGTGTTAGCTAACACCTCTACCACCTCCCACAATTATTAAGTCTTCTTTGTGGTGAGAACAATTAAGAACTAGTCTCTAGCAACTTTGAAGTTTGTAACACAATGTTGTTGACTGTAATACAATTTTTGATGAAATATTGTGTTACAGGAATGTACCCCATTTGGAAAGATCCCTTTCTCTACAGAGAGACATTCCCTCTAGATAAACAACCTTTTTGTTAGAAATTTTCACTCTTACCGCTAGCACTGCAGCGAACACCCTCATACATACCTCCTACTTTATACATAAGAGTTCCTTTAGGATCTGTGTACATTTTTTTTTTTTAAGATTTTATTTATTTGCCAGAGAGAGAGAGAGAGAGAGAGAGCACAAGCAGGGGGAGCAGCAGGCAGAGGGAGAAGCAGGCCTCCTGCTGAGCAGAGAGCCCGATGTGGGACTTGATCCCAGGACCCTGGGATCATGACCTGAGCCTAAGGCAGACGCTTAACCGACTGAGCCACCCAGGCATCCCGAGGATCTGTGTACATTTTTATGTTAACTGGGTCACTACCACATTGCTCTTCAAATAAGAAGCATTGAGAGTTCTTTTTTCTCACATCCTTACACTATTCTCTCCTCACTTTAGCTCTTTGCCAATCTGATGAGTGTGGGGTTTCAGTTTTAAGTATATTTAACCAATCACTAGATTAATTGATCATGATTTTTCTTTTCCTCTTCAGTGAATTTCCTGGTTGTATCTTTTGCCCATATTCCTGCTAGGGTGTTTTTCCTTTTCCTTTTGTTTGTAAGAGTTATTTTTAATTTTCTAGGTACTACCCTTTTTTGCTTATATTTGATGCAAGTATCTTCTCCCAAGTCTGTTTAACTCTGTTTTTGAAATCTGTTGTTGTAGGTTGGAACCTTCCGTTTTCATGTGTCAAGCTCTTGGGGGATCTTGTTAAAGAATTTTTCCCCTCTACTTCAAGGCCTTAACTGTATCTTTACGTATTTTCCTCTAATACATATGTAGAGTTTTAATTAATCTGGAATTTATTTTTGTGTGTGATATAATTTTATTTTTTCCCATGTAGAACAAAAGTGGTTATGACCCTATCCTTTCCCTGCTTTTGTGCTGTTACCTTTATCATAGATCGAGTTCCTGAAAAGATAGGGATCTGGGTCTGAACTTTCTTATGACAATCACCGTGATCTCTGAAGGGGCAAGTCCTTCTTCCTTGTCATTTTTCAATATTGTTTTCCCTCTTCTTGTCCCTTTAACTTTCGTAAGTTTCCCCTGGAAAAAAATACTCCTGGGATTTGGATTAGAATTTCATTTACTTTTATAGATTAAGTTGGGGGAGAAAGACATTTTCATTTTCTAGACTCTAGATTCTGGAGTGTTCTTATTTATAAATATAAAGGTTGTTCACTTATTCAAGTCTTCACTGTTAGTAATAGTTTATACATTTCCCCTTTAAACAACTACCTCATCTTTAGTTAGATGTATTCCTGGGCACCACAGAATTTTTTATTGCTTTTAGAAATGGGATCATTTGTCTGTTGCACCTTCTAATTGGCAATTTTTAATATATAGGAATACTAATGATTTGGGATTACTGGTCTCGTGTGCATGTGCATCCATTGTTCTGAACTTTCTTATTTGTTTTATGGTTTATCTGCAGGTCTTTGATTTTTTTGTACATACGTAATCATGTTATTACAAATATCAAAAATTTAATATTTTTCTCTTCTTAGATGTTTTGAAGATGATCCTTATATGTTTGTAAGGATAATCCTTATCTTTGTATGTTTGCTTTCAAAATATTTGAGAACATTCCCTCCTTCAGGTTTATAAGTGGGCTTTAGTTTCAGTTGATATTTTTGATATGGTAAACCAGAACTTTGTGATTTTGAAACTGATTGAGCATGAATACCACCTTGTCATGTTTCTTTTGGCTTTGTTATCATCCGCTTTCTCTAGATTGTGAGCTCATTAATCATAAAGAGCATATGTTAGACTTCAGGGTATTGCCAGCCCTGTCCACCAGAGCCCTGACAGAGTTTCTTAGTAATTGTTTGGTGGGGTGAGATGTCTCATATCTCTTCCTATTACCTCTTCTCCATTCCTTAACTCTACTGGAGAATGCTGGTCTCAAAATGGTGGGTAGCTGTGCCTTGTGCTTGTGTAACATTTCTAATTCAGCTCAACAAGTGTTTTATTCAGTGCCTACTATTCAACCAGCATGGTGTGCATAATGTTACTAAGGATATAAGTGAAGTGAAACATGTTTCTATCTTCAGGGAGCTTACAGATCGGGTCATGCCATGCATTCTTCTTCTGAAACCCTTCTGGGCTTCCTCTTACCCTGAAAATAAATGTTCATAGCCAAAATGATGATGCTAGATAACATTTATTGAACTAATAGCCAGGAACTCTGCCAAGCTTTTTACATGTATCATCTTTTTTAATCCTCACAAAATTCTGGGGATAATGTCATCATCCCTGTTTTACAGATAAAGAAATTGAAGCTTGGAGAAGTTAAATTGCTGTTAAATAACTTGCCCAGCACTACATAGCTAATAAATGACTGAGAAGTTTGAACTTGTGCTTTTAAGCAGTGTACTGTGCTTTTTATCTTGGTGTATGCAAGAGCCCTCATGATCAAGCCTGGACCTCATCTCTTGCCCTTTTGTTTCTTATTTATAGTTCAGCCATACTGAACTACTTCTAGGTCCTTTTACTTGACATTTTCATCCCTGTTTTATACCTCTGAAAAAGCTGGGTGTGTTTGTCTGCCTCCCCCAGCCTGAAACCAACCCCCCTCTACCACTAGGTTTAGACACCTTGTTCTCTAGGTCTAGGCGCAATTTCTGTGAGCCTCTATAGTATTACAGTCTTTGTCACTGTAATGGCTCCTTTTCTTTATTCTCACCCTAATTGGGACTACTTCTAATTTACCACTGGGTCCCCAGGACATAGTACACAGTTATCTGGCACGTAATAAGCAGAGGAGCATTTGTTGAAAAAGCTAGTAAGTTGAAGACAAAAGATACATGAGGAGTTAATTCATAGCATTATTAACCAGCATGTGTGCAGTATCAATGGAAATCCATTGGGCTGGTGAGGAGAAATGTAAGGGCCCAGAGTAATACAGGAAGCCTTCTTTTCTATTAAAGTAGAATTTTTTTTGTCACATCCGCCCCTTCTTCAGTTTTGACTTTATTTGAATATATCTGCTCTCATTTTCTGTCCTTGCTTATTAGTTACGTCATTTCATGGTGATTTTCCTAGTCTCATTCTTAAGTCATTTTATAGACACCTCAGCATTTCATTACTTTTAGCCTCTTGCTTCCTCTGTCATCTCCCTGACTATCCTGGATTCTATCACTTTCTTTTACTCTGCAGTAGTGTCAGGCACTTCAGTTTTACATAAAATTTAATGTCAAAAACAGATTTGGTAGTTCTACCACATGAATCCAATTTACTCATGTTGGAATTTAGACCCCTAGATTTAAACAAATCATACTTTAGACTGAATCTACAAAATAAGTCCGGTATGAATGAGTTTCTCTAGGGTAAAATCACATGTCCTCTAAAACACTATCAAGTTGCAGAGATGGAGTTCTCTGAAACCTTGCATATATCAAAATGTGTGTTACTTATTTTCTTCATGTTTTCGATGCCTTGGTGTGAAGTTTGTCAAAGTATCTTACTACATGTACTCTCTGCAGAAACTGTAAGATAAAATTTTACTAAGTAAAATGAGACTAATAACTCTAATGAAAGGTTTTAAAGATAAACACAATGTGATTATTATAGTTTTATAATTTGGTTTTGTTTTGGGATGTGTACTATTTTGTAGTATTTTGTTTTACATAGTTAAATAACAGTTGATTGGTTGACTTTGTTCTTTTCAACTTACTGTGTTGTTATGGAAATGCTATTGCTTTTACAGTTTTTTTATTATGAAAAGTAAGTGGTATTTTAATTGTTGCCAATTATGAGCTTTTTAAAAAGCAACTGATCTTTCCCTCTTTTCACCTCTTTTTTTCCTACCACTTTTCTGCCATTATACCAGATGATTTTGATTGCTGCTTATAAAACAAAGAGCTATTTGTGACCAGTCTTTCTTATTATGTTGATTTGATAATGGAAAAATTCATTTCAAAGTAATATTTCACTATCTTTGTATGTATTACATAAAGCAAGTTGCCTGATGATTTGGCTAATTAAACCAGAAGTAAAGACTGGAAAACAAAAGTGAACAATATTCATTCATTACATTTGAATGAATATAAAGTGCTAACTGTTTGCACTACTATCCTTTGTTCTCATTATTTTGCTTCAAGATATATCATAATTTATTTTATTTATTACATTTATAAGAACTTATAAATAGATGTCTTTTCTGTTTTTTAGAACAAAGTTGTATACGAAAGACCTTGTTCTCTGTACCTTTGTCTCTAATTATTGATTTTTTATTCTTCTTATTTTACTTTTTGGATGGATACTCTTTTCTTTCTGATGAGGACCAACTAATGGTCTAATCATTATAAGAATTAAGAGTTTATCAGATTTCTTTCAGTAGCAAAAAAATTAAGAAAGTTTATCAGATTTCCAAGTATAACTTATTTGTATAGTATATAGTATAGTATAACTTATACTATAGTATAGTCTCCACTGCTTAATTTATAACAAAGTTGTTTGAAAATTTGAAAATTCATACTTTCTATTTCAAGGAGTTATTATTTAGAATGTAAAATAAATTCCAAATGCAACTTGTATATGTACTGTCTGCTTCCTTTTAATATCTAACATTCATTGGCTATTTGAAATATTTGATGTATTTACATCATTGAAGAAATATATCTGTGATGGTAGTCATTCTTTTTATGTATTTTGACCAGAATTGTTTTCTGTACTTTGGTATTTTGTAGTACCTGTTTTTCAGATGTGAATTTAGATTGTTTTCAAATCTGATTTTATATTCTGGATAAAATTACGGATCTCTCTAAGTATGTAAATATTAAGTACTTGAACAGAGGGGACGTATGGTGGTAGAAATGTACACTAACTGGTTTTTCTTTGTGTAACAGCACTGAAAAGAGGCGCAGGGAGCAAGAAAATAAGTATTTAGAAGAGCTAGCTGAGTTACTGTCTGCCAACATCAGTGACATTGACAGTTTGAGTGTAAAGCCAGACAAATGCAAGATTTTGAAGAAGACAGTCGATCAGATACAGCTAATGAAAAGAATGGAACAAGGTAAACAAAACAAAACCCATAGCTGTGTGCTTTGTTATGAAGACTTTCATAATATGTGACTTTTATTTTTTTATTAAGAAGTTGCATTGAATTTCATAATTTTATTAAACATTTTTGTTTAGATGGTCTTTATTTTTTTTTAAGATTTTATTTATGTATTTGACAGAGAGAGAGACAGCGAGAGAGGGAACACAAGCAGGGGGAGTGGGAGAGGGAGAAGCAGGCTTCCCGCCTAGCAGGGAGCCCGTTGTGGGGCTCGATCCCAGGACTTGGGGATCATGACCTGAGCTGAAGGCAGACGCTTAACGGCTGAGCACCCAGGCACCCCTAGATGGTCTTTATTTTAGAAAGTGAATCTGAGGGGCACCTGGGTGGCTCAGTCATTAAGCATCTGCCTTCGGCTCAGGTCATGATCCCAGGGTCCTGGGATCAAGCCCTGCATCGGGCTCCCTGCTCCGTGGGAAGCCTGCTTCTCCCTCTCCCACTCCCCCTGCTTGTGTTCCCTCTCTCGCTGTGTCTCTCTCTGTCAAATAAATAAAATCTTAAAAAAAAAAAAAAGTGAATCTGAGAGCCTTCTTGTTACAACAACAAGGCTTATTAATTTAACTTGAACACTTGTTGCCTTGGGAGGTTATGGAACCTAGTATCCTAGGGGATTGAGTCAAGAGACATAAGTTGTGGTGTCAGACCTGAAGCTCTGGCATAGTGTTGAAAGACAGTAGCTCAGTTATAGGAAAATCCCTCCGTCTGAATAATAAGCTGGTCTCTGCCTGGGCTCTGGGCATGGGGAACAGTCTCCTATAAGAAGATCCTGATTTTTTTTTTTTTATGATTTTCATTTATACTATCCATATTTACTGAGGACCCCACACCACAAAACCCCTGGCAAAGAATTAAAGTAGATACAAAGGCAAAGCACTTTGGAGGAAAGCTCCCACACCTGGCCCCAAGGCATTCCCAAAGAAAAAGTGCTTCTCAGGGTGATTTTATGCTAAAAATTTATATAACGTACGAGGAAATAATCTAAGTAAATAGGAGCACAAATAACAGAAGGAATAGACCCAAAAGAAGTTCAGATTAAGAATAGCAATGTGAAAAGATTATAAACAAATATATTTATAATGATTAAAGTGATAGGATTTTAAGATTTTATAAGCTGGAAAGTAGTCAGTCTAGTGACAGCTGATTGAGCAGAGGGGAGAAGCTGGTATTTTTAAGTCTGCAAAGGGGAGAGCCAGTAAGAGGCTATATGTCTCCTTGCTGTTTGGTCTCAAACCCTGACAGCCTGACTCACATTCCCTAAGTCAGAGGTGGGAGGACTCTTCTGGGCACACTGAGCAGTCCAGAGGAAAGGACACATAGACACTGACCGTTGGGAAGACAAAAATCCATTCTCTATCTTGCCCCCTCTATTCACAGAGCTGCCAGTCAGCATTTTAGTACCTCACTCTTTAATATGAATAAAAATCCAGATATTTGAGGAAAGGCTGTAATCAAGGAAACAGAAAAAGGAAAGGCAGAAATCAAGCAAATTGAAAAAATAGGAACTCAGAGAAAGCAGAGACAATGCAGGGAGCAGAAGAAAACTTAACACCATCCAACAGTCCCTTAGAGACAAAAAGGAAGATATTTCATCTATGAAATGATAATAAGATGCTATAAAACATTCAAGACACCAAATAAGTTTTGGTACTTAAATCAGGATAGCTGAAATAAACTTTACCTCTTTACCTTGTTTTCTACTCTTTGCCTACTCATACCCTCTGCCTAACCATTTTGGGCACTCTCTGCCTCAGGTATTTGCACTTTCTATTCCCTTTGTCTGCAATGTTCTTTCCCAGATATATACAAGGCTCACTCCCTCATCCCTTTTAAGTCTTTGTTTAAATATTTCTTCTCAATGAACGTGTCCATAACTATCCTATCTAATACACACACACACCCCTCTATAGCTTCTTTATTTTCCCCACAGTGTTTTTGCATTTAACATATTACATGTGTTATTTGTTTATTGTCTGCCTACTCCTACTAGAGCTCCATGAGGGCAAGGATTTTTGTTTGTTCATCGTTATGTCCTCAGTACCTAAAACGGGTCCTGGCTACATAGTAGACTTTCTGTGAGTATTTATTGAAAAAATAGATGAAGGGTTGAAAGATAATGTGAGGAAATCCCTTAGAAAGTAAAATAAAAAGATAAGCAGTCATATGATTAATTCCAGAGATAGAGAACAAACCAAATAGAAGGGAGGAAATTATAAGAGTAATAATACAAAAACAAAACAGCATACTTTTCAGAATTAGAGAGATGTGGGTTTCCAGATTAAAAGCACTCATAGTGAATAAAAAAGAAAGGAAAAGAAAAACACACCAATGCACAATTTTCAGACACTAGAGGAAAAAAAACGAGAGAGAGAAAAAATGGGCACACACTAGATTCAGAATGTATCCAGATTTCTGAATAACAGTACTAAAAAATGAGAATTCTAAACCTGGAATTCTGTGTGCATCCAAATGAAGTATGGGTGCAGAATAAAGACATTTTCAGACATTCAGAGCCTTAGTTGAAAAGTTACCTTTTTTCAGAAATACCTATCAAAACCAAGGTAGTAAACCAAGAAAGAAAGGCATAAGATCTTAATCCAGGGAAACCATGGAGTCTTAACATAGGAAAGGTAGAAGGAGACCCAGGATTACAGTTGTGCATCAACCTAAAAACGTAGCCAGTCCTAGCTGGAGCAGGTGGATAGGGGTTTTCCAGAGGTATATTTCCATAGAAAAAAGAACGGAACAGAGTATCTGATGACTGACCAAATTGAGAGGAATTTTTCAGCTCTTGGGGATAGTTTAGAGATGAATTAAACTAAACAAAACTAAATCACAAAATATAAGAAACATAAATTATAGCACACACCTTGGCTTATTTGTGAAGTATATTTATGTAGCCATAGTAACATAGACATTAAATACTGATTGCTCTAAAAATTGTTGTAACTATATGAGGAGGATGGAAGGAGGGAGAAATGTGTATGTAGAAGGTTGATGTAAGTAAGTTCAAGTCTTACTTTTCATGATAGCATGTCAGTAATGTCTGTCGTGGATATAATCAAGATATAGCAAATAAACATGTCATTGAGAAATACAGAATGTATTAGTTAGCATATAGGCTAGGCTACTGTAACAAGAGGCCCAAAGTACAGTGGCTCTAACAAGATAGTCTAGGTATGTGTCAGAGGCTGGGATTCCTTCCGTCTTTTTTGCTGTGCCATTGCTAGTGTATTGCCATCACCTCGGTGGTCAGACATGGCTCAGCTGTCTACATCCCAGCTGACAGGAAGGGGGAAGAAGAAAATGGGAAGACATGCTTCTTTCCTTTTAAGGATAAGACCCAGAAATTGCATGTCATTTCTGTTCACATTTCTTAAGCCAGAAAGTAGGTCCCATAGCCACTCCTGCCTTATGATTTGCCTAAAACTTTAGATGTTGTGCTTTTCACACAGTTATTTAATTTACTTGAACTTGATAGTTTATGTTTTTTTGCAAACTAATGTTTAAAAACAAAAGCCTGTCTTAATGTCATAAACATACGAATTGATGAAGGAAGTACATCTTAGAACTAAATGAGAAACTTTTATACCATAATAATAAAAAGATAAATAATCCAATTAAAAAATGGGCAAAGGCTCTGAATAGACATTTTCCAAAGACATATAAATGACTAATAAGCACAGGAAAAATATGTTCAATATCATTAGCCATCAGAGAAATGCAAATCAAAACCACAATGAGATATTAGGATGGCTGTAATCAAAGAAACAGATAACAGGTGTTGGTAAGGATGGGAGAAACTGGAACCCCCATACGCTGCTGGTAAGAATGTAGAATAAAATTGTGCAGCCACTTTGGAAAACAGTCCAGTAGTTCCCCAAAATGTTAAACATAGAGTTACCATATCATCCAGCAATTCCATTTGTAGATATATACCTGAGACGAATGAAAACATAGGTCCACACGAAAACTTGCACACACATGTTCATAACATCATTGTTCATAAATAGCTGAAAAGTGGAAACAACCCATATATCTATCAGCTGATCAATGGGTAAGTAAAATGAGATATACTTACACAATGGAATATTATTTGGCAACAAAAAGGAATTAACTACTGACAAATGCTTCAGTATGGATGAACCTTGAAAACATGCTAAGCAAAAGAAGCCAGCCACAAAGAACCACACATTGTGTGATTCCATTTATATAAAATGATCAGAATAGGCAAATCCATAGAAACAAAGTAGATTGGTGGTTGCCTGGGGCTTGGGAGTATTGGGAAAATGGGTAGTGACTGCTAAAGGCCCGGGCTTTCTTTTTTGGGTGATGAGTATGTTCTAAAATTTATTGTGATGGTGGTTGCACAACTCTGTGAATATACTAAAAATCATTGAATTTTATGCTTTAAATGCATGAATGGTATGCTATGTGAATTGTAGCTCAGTAAAGCTGTTATTACAATATACTATATGAGATGACATTTTACACCTATTAGATTCACAAAAATAAAAAAAAAAGAAATTGTGACATCAGTTGCCAGTGAGGATGCAGAAAAACAAAAACGTTTGGACATTGCTAGTGGTACATTCTCTTTAGAGAGCAGTCTGTCAAACTTAGTACTTTTTTTTAAAAAAAGATATTTATTTATTTATTTGAGAGAGAGTGAATGCAAGAGAGCACGAGTGGAGGGTGGGAGGGCAGAGGGAGAGGGAGAAGCGGGGTCCCTGCTGAACAAGGAGCCTGACACAGGGCTCGATCCCAGGACCCTGGGATCATGACCTGAGCTGAAGGCAGACACTTAACCAACTGAGCCACCCAGGTGCCCCAAACTTAATAATGTCAAAAATGCATAGACCCTATATGATCAACTTCACTTTTACTATTTACCCTCAAGAAACTGTCACAACATGTACAAAAAAGGAAATACTGAAAATAGTTTACTACAACACTGTATGTGGTGGTCAAAGGTTTGTCAGTAGTGGACTAGGAAGTCTAACTGTGAGTTATTTATATGACATAATACTATATCCCAGTTCGAATGAATGAATCAAATCTATATCAATGTGCTTAAATCTCAAACATAATATTGAATGGCAAAAGTAAGTTGGAAAAGTCTCTATATATTTATGTAAACTTGAAAATACAAAACAGTAATATATTGTTCATGAAATCATACATGTGTACTTAAATAATAAAAACAGACTTAGAAATTATTAGGCTGATCTCAGAATACTGATTAGTTCTGAAAAGGGACAGAGGAAGAATGGTGGCAGAGCATTAGTTCTATGTGCAGCATTTCATTTTTTAAAAAGGAAGGACCTGAACCAAATGTTAACATCTGTGAAAAATGAACGATGGCTATGTGAATGTATGCTATGTCACTTTCTGTATTTTTTTGGAATGTATGGAATAGTTCGTATTTTAAAGTGAAGAAAATGAGTGTCTATATTCAATAATACCACATTCGGTTTTGGGCTGACGAACTAACTAGTTTGACAGATTGGAAACGTATTTAATTACGGTGCTGCTTTAAGATGATGGATGGCTGTTCCAACATCACTGCACAAAAGAACTCCAGATCATTTAGCGGTTACGGGTTTATCAATCAGATCGCCATGACGTGAATGTGAAAGGTTAGCTAATTCATGCAGGCTTACAAAAGGAAAAAGCGTTTGTTCACTCTTTATTCAGTGGCAATTGATCAAATCAGAAAAGGATAAAGAAAAATGGAGGAAATCATCATTCTTCTACAATTTAGTCATTTCTTAAAAACTTTCAGTGTAGACTCTTTCAACAGGCTGTATACTTATACCGTTTTTCCCATTGTTGGAACACTGGACTTAATAGGTCAGAATTCAAATTCTCCTGCTGCCACTTATTAGTTATATGATTTGAGACACATTACTCAACCTTTGTGACCCTCAATTTTGTCATCCATAAAATGAGTATAATTAAGATTAAACAATAGTATTAATAAATATCACCTAGATAATAGATAAGTATTATTTGAATCTTAAATCAGGTGAATCTGTGTCTTCAAACTTGCCATCATGGAAATGCGCCCTTTTTGGATGTATGACTTTTTGTTTCTTTATTATAGAGAAATCCACAACTGATGATGAAGTGCAGAAGTCAGATATCTCGTCCAGCAGTCAGGGAGTCATAGAAAAGGAATCCCTGGGACCTCTTCTGTTGGAGGTAGCTGGTTTCACTGAGTAACAAAGTGATCAAAATCTTTGGTCTAAGCCAATTTGTTTTTTTCTTTTTCTTTTATGTCTTCCAATTAATAAATTATAAAACAAAGTAAGTTTTAAGAAAACCTTTAATAATTATTTTATTTTGTAACCTGTTTTGACAGTTGTGGCTATTTCAGAATTAAATGTGATTGATAAATAGGACTTTCATGAAGGCATTCTATATAGTCAGATGGAAAACTGAAACCTACTGGATGACTGCCATTTATTTCTGGGGAGGTTGGGACTCATCGGGATTATAAAACATTAGAATTATTTAGCTCACTAGTGCTATCTATTTGTGATAGAATTTCACTTTTGAGTAAGGGATGCCTCACTTTATTGCAGTATGTGTTTTTCTGAAAAGTTTCCTAAAATTTTTAATTGTTTATGTGAACACTGTCAGAAAACTTACTATTTTAACAACCCTCTACCAAACTTTTTTAAAATGAAGAACTTTTAAACTTGAATGATTTTGTAATTACTGTGTAATTTTCTCCTCAGCTTTTCGTATCTAATCCTCACTCCCTCTGTTCTCAACGCAGATGGTTTGTTTCCAAGCAGGCTCATCACCTTAAGTGCTCCCTCTCATACATGAATGTTTAAGAACACGTGTGTCTGGACACACTCATTCCTGCAGAGTATGCCTTTCTGTCTCTAGGCCTAGTTTCATTTGTACACCTATATGTATGTGTATATGTGTATACATACGTATATAAATATATATATATACACACGCTTACATATTTTTAATATATTTTGTGTATATAATAAATTCTCCTTTTCTTGTCCTACTTGAAGGCCCTCCTTTCTGGTGAAGTCTTTCTAACAACTCAGACATGTACAGGTCTCTTTATTTTCTAACTCCCTTATGCATTTTTTCCTATTATCCCGACTTATTCCTCTGTTTTTTTTATTATTATCCATAATTCCCTCTGCCAGCACTGCTAATACGAGAATATTCTGAGAATTCAGTTCTTGATTTTCCAGCCCCAGAAATTTCTTGTCTGCTCTTTGCTTTACCTTTCATCTCTGTGGGGATGACACCTAAATACGTACTTCTTGCTCTCACCTCTTCACATACTCTGTTCCTGTATTTTTCACAGGCTGCTATGTATTTTTTCCTCTCCTAGTAGCAGTTCCCCCTCAAAATCCAAGTTCTTCATTTTCCCTCCATGTGACACAAGCACTTTTGTTACTTATGGTATCGGTCTTGATGATTATCATTAAGGGAATGGGCACGTATTTTGTAGAATTGTAAAATATAAAAGACATAGGCCATTGAAACTGGATAGAAATGACTACCATGAGAGCGCATGCACGCACGTTGTAACTGGGAGGGGAGAGCTAACCACATGTGATAGAGTCTGATGGTTTTTATTGTATCCTTTTCATAATCTATTAAATTGATTGCGTGGCACATGACTATATTTTGGAAACAGTGTTGTAACAAGTATAATAAAAATGTATGGTAGAATCTAGGCTGTGAACATACAGATGTTCACTACAGAATTCTTTCAACTTTGCTGTATCTTGAAATTTTAAAATATAAGCTATTGGAAGAAAATATGTTAAAGAAAGAAAAGCACTTTTGGTTCATTTCTAACTTCCATTTCTTTGCCCTGCTTGGCACCTGTCACTGGCCCACTGCTTGGTTACCCTGGACCCTTCCTGGAGACCTGATCTGTCCTAGCATTTACTGCCTATCTCCTCTACCCTACAGGATGTTAGTACGCTAGTTTTTTCATATCTTCAAGTTTTTCTTTGTAGGTTCTGTCTGCCTCATCAGTGCCTTAGGTTTAAAACTAGCCTCAGGACTCCTTTCAATTCATTAAATATTTTATTAAATTTGCTTTCTGCATATACTGTCCTTTGAGATACTAATTAGTATAAGGTGTACAGATTCTTAAGATTTCTGGGGTTCCTGTAGGAAAATGGTGATCATTTAAATCCTAGCTTCATCACAGATTCTTCAGAAGCCACAGATTTCAACAGCAAGCAGATTATCAACAAACTGAACACAGCACAACTAGAGACAGAGAATCTTACTACTGCTACTTTAATTTATATAAACATTCATTATTGATGTGTGAGAGAATCCACAACACTTTAACATGAAGTGAAAATGACAAGAAAACGTCCATTTGAAGCTACTATAAAAAGAAAACAGAGTAGGAATTATTTCTTTTAGCTGATGAAATTATTACCCTGAAGACCACTGTGAAATCAAGGAAAGCTGTGACACAGCATCACACGTGAGTTAGATATCATCGGGTAAGCATTTTCAAAGAGGAAAAAGAAATTCCAGAACCTCAGAATAGAAATATATTTAGGTTCTTGACTTCAAGGAGCTAATAGTATTTTTATTTATGAGATATAGATATGTGAAACAGACTGCAAAATAGAATTCCTAACTTTTACAGGCTTCAGAGTTGCCTCCATCAGCAACTTTTTCTGTGCCTTCTTCTGTATCCCCCAACCTCATCCTCATTGCCTTAAACTTTATAGAGTCTAATCCAGGGCAGCTAGGAGAAGTGGTGAAAAACCACCGTGACACTCCTTGGATTCATTCAGGCTGCAGTCTAGAGCTGCACTATTCAGTAAGATAGCCACTAGCCACACAGGGCTGTTCAAAGTAAAATTAAAAATTCAGTGCTTCAGCCTCACCAGCCACATTTAACATGTTCAGTGCCCACATGTGGTTAGTGACTACTGTATTGGACACACAGATATAGAACTTTCTGCAATGACAGGAAGTTCTCTTTGGCAGCATTGGTCTAGAGGGACTTGCTTAGATGGAAGATGTGCACATCTAAAAAGTAACCAAATATCAACCATTCTATGAGGAATTCTCACCATACAGTTTTCCAGTTATCCCCTCACCTCCCCTTTTAAACATAAAGTAGCATGAGTTAAGAATGAAGATATTGGAGGTAATTTCCTCACATTTAAAGGGAGAGTGGAATTAGACTTTATTTATTCAACAAACATTTGTTGCTTGACGCATAGTAAGTACTCCTGCGTTTTTTTATCTTGTCCTCATTGTCTGTTGCTCTCTGCTGTCTAAATTCCTCTGCCTCCTGTTCAGAGCTCTGCATCATCTCACTCTAGCTCTTTATCTCCCATTGCTTCCCAAGAAAAATTCTGTTTTAGTCATGGAGGGCTCCCTATATCTTGCTCATGCATTCAGGCCTCCTTACCTCACGTTGTGCCATTCCTTACATTGCTGTGTGCCTCTTGACACCATTCACCACCCAATCCCTCTTTCTTAAGACTCTTCCTGTTGCCTCCTTGACAGAACTATTTCCTCTCTGGCTACTCCTCAGCCTCTCCCTCAGATTTCTCTTTCGTCACCTGCCTCTTAAATGTTAGCATCCTTTAGGGTTCTGGCCTTGGCTCTTTTCCTTTTTGTTATTCTGTGCACATTTCCTGGGCAGTTTCATCTATGTCTGTGTCCTCTGATGTATTCATGTATGCATGTGCACATGTAAGCATGTATAAATTACCAATTAGGGTTCTTGGTTTTCAAACGACACCAATTCTGACTAAATTTAGTACATGTGAATTTATTGGAGTGCTATTTGGATATCACAGAACAATGCTTGGAAATAAGATGAAACCAAGGCATCTTAAGGAGGCGAGGAAGCAGATATGATACAAATGGTCTTTTAGAAAGACCCATCTGGGCAGTGCCCTGCTGCTAGAATGAATGCATTCCACCTGTGTTCATTCTTTCTGCAATTCTCCTCAAGGTTCCCATTTAAGTTGGAAGTCTCCCAATGGCCTGATTAAGAATCTCATGAGACCTTATTTAAGGGGGAAAAAGTAACTCCCCGAAGGAAATCAGATATTCTTTGGAAGGGAAAAAGATGATTGTAGTTAAGAACAAATAAACAAAAAACCAAATGATACCATATGTACCTGTAAATTGCAAATGTCTATCTTTAGCTCAGATCTCTCTTCAGTTTCTCTTTTAGTATATCTTGCTGCCTTTTGAACATCCCCATCTAAATGTTGCTTAGTCATTTCAAATATAACATCTTTTTTTTTTTTTTTTCTAAGAGGAAGAAAGAGAGACAGCAGGGGCAGGAGGGGCAGAGAGAGAGAATCTTAAGCAGGCTCCATGCCCAGTGTAAGCCCAATGCGGGGCTCAATCTCACGACTCTGAGATCATGACCTGAGCCAAAATCAAGAGTCAGATGCTTAACCCACTGAGCCACCCAAGCGCCTCTAAAACTAAATTTTTAATCTGTCCTCTTACTTCCTGCTTAAAAATAGGGAAAAAAAGTAAAAAAAATAAGAGCAGATTTCCTTACCCCTTGGTCCCCTTTCTCAGGAAAAGGCACTTATCTACTAGAACCCTTACGTCATTAATGAAGGATCACCCCAAATCCTCATTCCCACAGCTGCTAGAGGTCACCAAATGCTGTTTGTTCTGCCTGTGTCAAATTCTCTTCTATCACTTCCATTGCCGTTGCCTTAATTCAGGTTCTCATTGGAACTGGAGTATCACAATAGCTTTGCAACAGTTCTTGCTTCCAGTCTGCATGCCAAACCTACTGCCAGAAGGATCTTTGTAAAAGCAGATCATGTCACTCTTGTGCTTAAAAACATGGCCTTCAAGAAAATGCCCATTGCCTTTAGAATAAATTATTTTTTTGCTTTTCTTGAAGATTAAAAAAACACATTTACCATTATATATAACACAAATATAACAAGTGCATACAAGGTGATTTTGTTTTTAACCTCTGAGCTGTTTCCTCTGTTTTGAATGTCCTTTCCATCCCTCATCCACCTGAGTTACTACTCTGTGTCCTTCAGGACTTCGCTTGGGCATAGTGTGTCCTCCTCCCAGGATCTGTACCAGTCACAGTTGCTCCTTTGCCCATTTCGAGTGCTTCACTCTGTGCATAACCTTTTTGAATTCCTCTTTGTACTATATTATAACTATGTGTACTTGTCTTTTTCCATTCAGAGACTACAGAATTGTTGAGAATTGTGTGTTTTATCTCCAGAATTTTTGTCTGGCACGTAGGTGATAGTGAAGTTTGTGGGGTCATGTAAAGCCAAGGCCCTGTGGGAAGCCTTGGCCATTGTGGACCCCTGCTGTGAGACACTTGGGGGGTCAGGAGATAACCCCTCAGATTGCTGATGTTGTGCTGAATGGATGGACGTTTGTTATCATCTGAGTGCAGCTCAGTGGAAGACTGGCTGCCAGGGCGTGGAAAAACAGGAAGATTCTTCCCAAAAGCACACTTGGAAGTTAATTATATGCACAACTTATGAGGGAAACTTGTAGAATAAGAGCAAGTATCAGCAGATTATATTAGTCAGTCATACTTGAAGAAATTAGAGATGTTTGTATATTCATAGAAATAGTCTCAAAGAATATTCCCTGAAATGTTACCAGTCTCTTGGGGGTGAGATTTTGGCAGATCTTATACTATTTCATTTTCATACTTAAGCAATTTTTATAAGTATATATATCATTTGTAATTAAAAAGCAAAAAAAAAAAAATAGGCATTTCCAGCAAGAGATAGGCTGTCTTGCATCCCAGGAGTAGGGTCAGCAGGACAACTCTGCAACCATGAGGGAGCCTTTGTAGACCTGTTTTCCAAGCCAGCCTTTTCTGGGGAAGCTCAAATGAAATATGATGCCCCAGACTTCACAGAGGAAATGACGAGTCCATGTAACTGAGGCCAAGCAGAGACCCGGTGAAAGTTCTACACTCCCTGTAAGGCCGATCAGCTACATATTCCAGAGGCCAGTTACTAGAATAGCTTCCCAGCCTGGCAGTGAAGTCAGGTACAGTCAATGGGAGGAGAACTTGGAGAAGCCCCAGTAGGTCTGTGGAAAGAAAGGATACTACAGGGACTCCAGGCCTACTACAATGAAGAACTTTTTTAAGTTCTGGATTTTGCAAATACTTTAAAAATAATTGCAGCAAATAGTCCAGGTGAACCTATAAGTCTTTCTGGTGCTGGATGCTGAGCCTACCTTTGGCTAGTCTTCAGACTGGACAGAAATGATCCCAGAAATGGGTCTTTTTCTCTCCCATTCCCTCTGCAGATAACAGGCAACTTCCAGAGATATCCAGAGACAGACATGGAAAGTGAAGAAAGCAAGGGAGAGAGTAACTGGCTTTGAGGATAGACAGGGTCACCAGGGAGGCAGAGAGGGAGAAACCAAGAAGGATGCCCTGAAAACTAGGTGATAAAAGGGAGGAAGTAGTGCTAAAGAGGTTGGGTAGTGTGGCCCTTGCAGTAGGTTCTCCATGGAACAACCAGGTTTTGCTTGCCTGTCTTTGGTGTCAATACTGTTTCTTGCTCTAAACTATCACAGTTATACCCACACTATTCTTTATTAAACTCTTTTAAGAGACCAAAAATAAAATAAGTAAAATTGTATTTATACTGATTCAATTAGTAACTAAGAACAATTTAAATAATTTTTAGGTCTACTTTTAAAAAAATTGATATATCTGTATTTCCATTGTTCCTATTTTCACATAAACTGCAAGGCAAATAATATGTATTGATCACCTGCTATGAAATTTATAGCTAATCTGACTTAAAAAAAAAAACCAGTTAGAAATGAGGGTGCTTTCCTGTGCTCTTCTAAACACGAAATAGGTTGGCAAAAGTTTTATCTAGGGGTGAGGTTTTTAGATCATTAATCACATCCCTGGGTTTTTATTGAAATTCCATATTTCTTGATCTCAAACAGTGATTCTTCCAAAGTAATCAAAAGGTGTTGCATTTTCATATTAAAAAAAATGAGTTTAAAGCCCACTGAAACTTGAAGATTTTTGAGCAGGTAAAAAGTCCTGTTTTTAAATTTTTAAACTGAGAAGAGAATTTTACAAGTAATTCTCATCGTTTTGGTGACAAAGTCACAACTGCAGTAACATTTCAAAACATGCATTTTCACATGCTGTCTCTATAGCATAAGTGTCTTTTTGAAAGACACTTTACTTCTTATTCATTGTTTAAATTTTATCTTTACCCTGGGGGGACAAAATTAAGTGTGTTTGTTATTTGGAAAACATCTGCTAGGTAACTTATCACAACCACTTGTCATCATAGAAAAGGTCAGCAAATTTGGGACACTTGCCTTTTTTAAAAAGAAAGACGAATCGCCGGTGACATCGTTAGCTCTTTTAAGGATTTTGCCACAGATAATTAGCACACTTATGTGTGATACAAAGGATTTTCATGGTCATTTTACATCTTGTTACAAAATCCTATAAATGTTCTCCTTTCTAAAGGTCTTGTTTTTATTTCTTATACATATCCTATAGCAAGTAAACTGCAATATGTTACAGTAAGTGGAAAGATTATAAATAAGTAAGGTGTCACTATCAACTGTTGTATTCTGGATCTAGGATTCCCTGGTTTGTGATATGTAACTATCTGAACTGAGCTGAGGTATCAGGGTGTCAGTATGGTTTATTAAGCTTAATTTCTCCTCCTTCTTCTTCTTCTTCTTTTTTTTAGTGTTCCATGATTCATTGTTTGCATATAACACCCAGTGCTCCATGCAGTACAGAATTAAAGTTTTAATTTAATTTAATGACCTCAGTTCTTTCCACAAAGGGCAACTTTTTAAAAATTTTTATTGTTATGTTAATGACCATACATTACATCATTAGTTTTGGATGTAGTGTTCCATGATTCATTGTTTGTGCATAACACCCAGTGCTCCACGCAGAACATGCCCTCTTTAATACCCATCACCAGACTAACCCATCCCCCCACCCCCTCCCCTCTAGAACCCTCAGTTTGTTTCTCAGAGTCCATAGTCTCTCATGGTTCATCTCCCTCTCTCACTTCCCCCCCTTCATTTTTCCCTTCCTTCTCCTAATGTTAATTTCTTCTTTATATTTTAGATTACACTATAAATAGAGATTCTTTTTCCCTCACCTCTAAGATTTAATGCTCCCCTTAGGTCATATACATTTCCTTTTGGAGACCCCTCGCTCCATATCAGAGCATAGGAGGCCCTCTGTGATTTGGCTCTTGTCCACCTCTCCAGACTTAAATCCTTCCATGATCCTGTCTTGTACCATGGACTCCAGCAATTCAAAACTGCTTTTTTTGTTCCTTCATGTGCCATGCTGTCCCCTCTGCCTACAGTGTTCTTCCCTCATTCCTCTTCTCCTCCTCCACTGTGTCATCTGTAAAGAGCCTTTCTTTGTCCCCCATCCCAACCTCAAGTTAGGTATTTTTCTTTGTGCTCATAGAATATTTGGTGTATGACTCTGACACTGCATTACTGATATTTTATTATGTCTATGTCTCTCGACCACCGTACCCCAAGTTCTTTGAGGGTAGAGACCAGGTCTTAACCTATAGTTGAGAGATGTTTATGACTGCATGAATATCAATTACTTGCTTCACATCTGCTACCATAAAGTTTCTCTCTAAGAAAGAGGGTTGATACACTCATTCATGCCTGCTGTACCTTACCGTACAGTCTGTTTCAAAATCCTTCCCCTTCTACAGAAAACATGCAATATTATGTCTTCTCTTCAGGCTCCCTTTTTCTTTTAACTTGACATATATTTCTGATCTCTTTTTCAATAGAGAAATGTATGTGTTTATTTTTCTTTTATTTTTTTAACATCCTAATCTCTTAATCCTTTTTTTGTTTTTTTGGCTTTGCAGGCTTTGGATGGATTTTTCTTTGTTGTGAACTGTGAAGGGAGAATTGTATTTGTGTCAGAGAATGTGACCAGCTACTTGGGTTACAATCAGGAGGAATTAATGAATACCAGTGTCTACAGCATATTGCATGTGGGGGATCATGCAGAGTTTGTGAAGAATCTGCTCCCAAAATCACTAGGTACAAAGCAATGTGTTTTTTAAAAGATTATGAACTCTCTATAGCTTTTTTTCCATTATACAATTATTATATTTATAACACATAGTATTATTCTAGAATGTTATAACGTACAAAAAATATTTTTAAATTTAATTTCAGCCTGATATGTAAATATGAAGGGAGAGTATCATCAAATAGCTGATAGAGAGCATTCCTTTTATCCTGTTCCTCTCGTTATGCCCTAGTCATGTGACAGTAGTAAGAAGCAGAGCCGTCAGGTGCCTTGCCACTAGAAGCTTCTCCTTGAAATTTCCTTTGTTTTCAGTTTTGATTATGTCTAAGAAAGAGACAAATGTATATCCTTCCTACCACCCTGCTCAAAAAGAAAAAAGGGAGGGAGGGAGGGAAAAATATACTGTCGTATTTTATATGTATTAAAACGGACATTTTTGGATATAAGTGGCTTCAACTCAGAAGTTTCAAGTATGGTTGGACAGATTGTTTGCTACAAAGGAGCCCGGCTGAGAGGACGGAGGGGGTCTGATTTCCAACCTCTGTTCCATTTGCTAAACCCTGTGCCTATTCCTTTGCCTGTGTGTGCTCTAAAAGTAAGGGGAGGGGTTTGACTAGAAATTCTATGTAACTAAATCACACATGCAAATAAAATGTTATCTGTAACTCTTTATTTTCTGTATTGATCACTCAATAGAATGGAAGCTTTATTTCTTCTTTGAAAAGAGTAGTTATGTGTTTATAGTACCTGGGGGCCTGAAATGATTATTTCTGTTAAAATCACCAGTTTGATATTTGAATTATCAAGGGGTCTTACGTGTTTTGTTATAGAATTTTAGGGTATGAATGACTTGAGAGATAATATACTGGATTCCTTTATTTTTTTTTAAGATTTTATTTATTTATTTGACAGAGAGATAGAGCACAAGTAGGAAGAGTGGCAGGCAGAGGGAGAGGGAGAAGCAGGCTCCCCACTGAGCAGGAAGCCCGAAGTGGGGCTTGATCCCAGGACCCTGGGATTATGACCTGAGCTGAAGGCAGACGCTTAACGACTGAGCCACCCAGGTGCCCCTGGATTCCTTTATTTTAAAAATGGTACAAAGATAAAATAATTAACCCAAACCTCACAGCTAGCTCATAGCAAAACCAAGACTCCTTCCTCCAGTATAGGTTTGTTTCCATGATTTCCTCTAACAGTTACAGGCTAATGAGATACTAAAAAGGAAGGATGGTCAGTGAAGAGGACAAAATAAAAAAACTGTTGGGAATGGCGAGAGAAGAGTCTTAAAAACACTCTGACTGCCACCATGGTTTGAATATAGCATTGTTAACTGGGAAAAAGTGACCCATCACACAGTGGTGATCACTTGAAATGTACAGACATCTTTTCTATAACTGAATTCAGTTTTCTTATATCAAATCAGGCAACATTTATGTTTTAACAATCATTTTTATGTAATAACTTATTTTTTATTTTTTAATTTTTTAGAGAGGCAGGGAGTGAGGGAGAGGGGCAGAGAGAGAGAGAGAATCTTAAGCAGGCTCCATGCCCAGTGTGGAGCCCGACACAGGTTTCAGCTCATGACCCTGAGATTATGACCTGACCCAAAATCAAAAGCTTAACCAACCTAGCCAACAGGCACCCCAATTTTTATGTAATAACTTATTGACTACCCACTATATTCAAGGCATTGTTGCATATAAACTTGTACAAATAAAATAAAGTGTGAGAAAAATGGTTTGAAGAAGCCAAGGTTGGTCTCTGTCTAATCTAAATATTTTTTTTTGAGTCACAGTCTCCTTTGAGAAACTTGGAATCCTCTCCCCAAAAAGGTGCACATTTTCACAAGCCCGTCCTTAAGAATACATACCTACCAGGCTAAAACTCCTGCTTAACAATGGATCTGTGGTTTTCAATCATTTTTTCATTTCCAGGGTGTAACTGGAAATAAATGGAAAAGTGCATTAATTAACTGCTATAAAAATCTGAGTAAAAGAGTAGTAAGCTGTTAATTATTAATTTTTAATTTTTGTCTTTAACTGTTTATAAAGACTGTTAATGAATTAGGAATATGTAAGGTCTTATTTTTGAGGGGGGAAATCCTATACAATCTCTTAGAAATTTTACAATTTTGTAATTGGTAGACGTTTAGATTTGCTAAGGAAGATAAGTATTCTGTTGCCTCAGGATAATGTTAGATGTGAAGAGATCTGTCTTTTAATCTGAATATCTAATAAAGCAGGTGGCTAAATGTATGTCTTTTGTATCCTCAGAGTTTTTCACCCTATTCGTGGCCATATAATCAGTTTTTCTTCCACAGTAAATGGAGTTCCTTGGCCTCAGGAGGCAACACGACGAAATAGCCATACCTTTAACTGCAGGATGCTAATTCACCCTCCAGATGAGCCAGGCACCGAGAACCAAGAAGCTTGCCAGCGGTATGAAGTCATGCAGTGTTTCACTGTGTCACAGCCAAAATCCATTCAAGAGGATGGAGAAGGTAAAACAAAGGGTGATTTTAAGGTGTTTGATCGCTTTTTCCGTGGCTTTAAAGATCAGGGAGGTAATTGATTATAAACAGCCTTTTCAGATAGTATTTTGGGTCACTATATTATGTATCATAGTGTCTATTCAGCTATGTTATTTCCTAATACTTAAGAAAAAAAATTGCCAACATCTAGAATCACCCCTTTAAAATGCCCCCACACTCTCAGTTTTTTTTTTTTTTTGAGATTTTATTTATTTATTTGACAAAGAAAGACACAGCAAGAGAGGAAACACAAGCAGGGGGAGTGCGAGAAGGAGAAGCAGGCCTCCTGCAGAGCAGGGAGCCTGATGCGGGGCTCGATCCCAGGACCCTGGGACCATGACCTGAACCGAAGGCAGATGCTTAACGACTGAGCCACCCAGGCGCCCCCACTCTCAGTTTTAAGCTGGCATTCCACTAAAATGTCAAATTCAAACCAACTTGCTGCCTAGAAATAAGAGACGTAGCTAACTGCTGCCAGTTGGAAGTGTACCAGATGCAGCAGGCTGTTGAACAGCTCTGATTTTTAGAAAGTTTCAAGTTTAGAGTGTGGGGAACGTTGGAGGATAGAGTTAGCATTTTTGAGGCCATGCAAGGTAATTTATAAGGAGAAAGCGTATGAACAGATGAAAACACAGCTGAAGCTCTAATACGAACATGGTATCAACATGGCATTAGTCAAATATGTGACAGAGGATGAGTTTTGCACATGAGCTAGTCTGTTTTAGACTAAGTAAAGCTTAAGTAAAGCTAAGTGAAGACACCACAAATTGGAAACTGGAGTAAGGACCGGGGAAGGTAAAAGATGAGAAATTAACTGGATATAAGAAAGGTCATGCACGTAGCAGGTTTCACCCACAAATGGGTGCCACAGTCAACTGAGGACTTTTTACAAAATACACATGCCAGTGCCAGTCTGTCTTACATGATTGAAGCTCATGTTTAGCTGTGTGATATTGTGTGTAGCACTCAAAAAAATTAGAAATGGGACTTGGAAAAAATTATAGATCCTAAAACATGAAGTCCTCCATCAAGGGCAAAATAATTGCTTCTTCAGAAAGAGTCAAATGTTTTTCTCATATGGTAATTATTATCTGCACAGTGGTTATGAGAATAGTCTTTGTAGCCATTAAGTACTGATAAATAGAGGAAATTGACTAAAAACTGTATTTAAAAAAATCACTGTGTTCCTTAAATCTAGTGAAAACTACTTCTTCAAGTTGTTACCACCCAAGTACATTAAATGTGTCCGTCTCCTCTGGTTTATGTCCGGACATTCAATGCGAAAGGGATTAATTTATGCTAACTAGATCTCCACCTGGAGCTGCCAGTTTTTGGTTACCAGGAATTTTATCTCTAATATTATATTATTAGATCAGAGTGACTCCAGTATTGCGTCAGATCGTATAACATGTGTTGTTTTTATGAAAACCATTAATGGCAAATGATAGATGTGAACTGTTTTCTGCCTTCTTTTCTTCAACTTCCCTTTCTTGTTTTGGGCAGATTTCCAGTCATGTTTGATTTGTATTGCACGGCGATTACCTCGGCCTCCAACTATTACAGGTGTAGAATCCTTTATGACCAAGCAAGATACTACAGGTATTAACTGCAAAGTTTAGAATTACATCCAAAATTTTATGTCCTTCTGTTGTCTGCTATTCAGCTTCTGTTCACTCTTCTTATACAGAAAATATTTTAGATGGTCTTGATTTTGTGCATTTTATTTTTATTTTATTGTATTAACTTTTTTAAGATTTTACTTTTAAGCAATCTCCACACCCAACATGGGGCTCAGACTCACAACCCCAAGATTAAGAGCCATATGCTCCCCGACCAAGCCAGCCAGGCGCCCCATTTGTCTTGTGCATTTTAGATGCTGTAATCATTGTCATGGGCAGGGTGCTGGGGAGAACATTATAACTATTCACATATTGTTTTGGTTATAAATTATTTTTCATAATCATGGAATAAAATTTTTAAAGAAATTTGGCACCATAGATGTAAATACATTTATTTATAAATGGTGGTTTTAAAATTATGCTTCAGTGTATCTGGCTATTTCTTTTTCCTTTCCCCTTTTTTTAAAATGTATTCAGCACATACTGATTAAGTGCCTAGAAGTGCCTGTCAGTGTGTGTGACTGCTCAGGGTGTACATAGCTGAGAAAAATCAACAACATAATTACAAATTGTGGTACATTTTATGATGGAAAAGGTGTGAGATGGTAAAAGGCAAACTGAGAGGGAAAACCTATTTTTTAAATTAGCTGGTTAACCAGTGCGAGGAGCTGATTTTGAGCCCTAAGCTCCAAAGGATGAGGTGGTGCCAACTCTACAAAGTGTGGCAGGGCTGGCAAGGAAGGGTCACTGTGCAGCATGAGTACTCCTGATTGAGGAAGGAGAGCTAGCTGCAAAGGCCTGTGGGAAAACAGACAGGTGCTTTAGAGGAACCGAAAGAAGGGCAGTAGAGCCCAAAAGTGAGTGCTAGGAAGTAAGGCCCTCTTTGTAAAGGCCTACTTCAGATTTGATTTTCAGCCAAAACAAATTGTTACTGTTTTTTACAATTTTCTATGGTATTTTTCATATGTTATGTAATCTTATCTTTAACACATCAAGTTTCATACTTTTACATCAGAGTTACTTATGTATCGATTACCTCTCTCATTTTAAAATAGGGATAGATACCATAGAGATATTTTTTAGCAAACCGAGATTTTAAAAATCATTTCTACTGAATTTTACTCTTTGTCAAAGTTAGTTTTAATGTACTTTTTGACCCTTACCATTACTTATAACATTTATTAATATTTGTTACAATATTTATTAGTTTTTTAGTCCCAGAAATAAAATATTCCTGTTGTGTGCTTTATTCTTGGGTTTTTAAAGATAAGCTCCCAGCTGCCCTTACTGAAGAATAGGTGGGGATAAATTAGCACGAATAATAGAGTATTGAGAATGTCTAGGACTTGGAGATATAGCATCTGCGCATAGTAATTATCCCTCACCATAACTTTCCTCCCTCCCTCTTGAGTCTACCATCTACATGTCCTTTTCCATATTTGACCAATGTACAGCTCTGGAAAAATTGAATAACCTTTATTGAAAACCAAAAATACTAACGCATGGAGGAAAAATAGGGTCCACTGAAAAATATAACTGGTCTTTTGTGTCAGTAAAACCAAGTAAAGGCTTGTGAGCAGAATAAGAGCTTGCTGGAAAGAGTGGAAGTAAGATTACTGAATAAATGTGGGAGGCGAAGGAGGCCTAAATATTATGAGGATGATTTAGGCACAATATATTTCAGCTTTTCCTCATATTGCATTTCTAGACATTGAATCTTAAATTGGATTATTTTATGTTTTTTAAATTTTATTTTAGAGAGAGCGTTACAAGCAGAGGGAGGGACCCTGAGATCATGACCTACTCCCGACTGAGCACAGAGCCTGATGTGGGGCTTGATCTTAAGACCCTGAGATCATGACCTGAGCTGAAATCAAGAGTCAGACCCTTAACCGACTGAGCCACCTAGATGCCCCTTAAATTGGATTATTTTAAAGAAGACTGTATTTTCCCGTAGTAACAATGTTATTACTGGTAGTTTTGTTCCTGACCAAGGACCCAGCATTAAAATCTTAGATATAACTGATTTTAAAGTAGATGTGTACAAATATAAAAAATAAGCTCTGAATCATAAAATAATTATAAATCTAGAGGGAACCTCAGAGATCATGGACTCTAGCCCACTCATTTTACAAAGGATAGAATGTTGACTTTTCCAAAATCATACAGCTAATTGCTGAGAACAGACATCCATAGACCCTAATATAGAACTCTTCTTTTATATTGCATTGCCTGCCACCAAAGCACTATTACAAGGACATCACTGTACTGTATACGCTTATTACATAAAAGATACCAGAGGAAATGTAAAATATAAGGAAAATAGAGAAGTGCCAAAGAAATATAAAGTGTTCTTAAAATGTAAATAACATTTTATTATATCATCAAATTGATTTAGATAAAAAAATAATTTAAACTAGTTGCAATAAGTATTAGGAAGTAGTAGTTTTAACTACATAGAGTTATGTCCCTTAAAAAAAACAAAAAGTCCTCTATCAAGAAATGTTGAACAGCGGCTTAGTTGGGTGAGTTGGTTGGTTGGTTGAAGTTTCCTCTAGCAAGCAGAGGTACTCTAAATCCATTCATGATTCTCTTCTAAGATAGTCACTGCATTAATCCTTTGTTACCATTGCTGATAATTTAATCACTTTCTCCCGTCTGATCATGCAATTCTAGACTCTTGCTCTCTTGTGGTTAGTACTGACATGAATACATAAACACACACACACAGCCCCACACACCTCCCTTTGTCATTACGTCTGAGGAGCATTGTTGCGTGTGAAGATCCTGTGACAGTCGATTCTCTGCTATAACCAACTCTTGACCTCTGATGTAATTAGAGACACAGGTTAAATAATTATAATTCTTAGAAAATCCAGAATTGTCTGTAGTTGCAGTCAAGTGTTCACCACGCTTTTCCCAAACTATTCTTAAATAACAAAATTCCTTTCTTTAAGTTTAAATTTCTTTTCTTTCTACTATTTACATGTATGCCAAGACTTGGGCAACAGCCTTATCAGACAGATTCAGATATATCAGATTCAAGACTCTGAGTTAAAGAGGCCTAATGAATTCCAAGCAAACCAAGTGAAAAACTTAAAGAAGGGATTAGTTAAAATGAAGATGCACAAATAGTACAACAGATTTGAGTTTGTTGTGAGAAGAGGGAAGATAAGGAAAAGACAAATCAGCGATTCACAGAAGAGGAAACATGAAAAATTCTCAAACTCATTAATTGGGAAGTACAAATTTAGATCAAACACATTTTTCAGCTACTAATTGTAAAATATAAAGAAGCCTGACAATATCCCAAGTGATGGAGAGGATGTTGGATTAACAGTAGCTCTTATATAAGTTTCTGAGAAACTGTTTAATGCTATAAAGTTGAATATTCACATAACCTATGACTCAACAGTTCTGTTCCTACGTATGTACCCTAGAGAAGCTCTCACACACATGCATCATGGAAAATGTAGACAGTGTTCACAGCAGCATTGATTGTAATATCAAAAAAATGGGATACAATTTAGATGTCCCTTGACAGGAGAATGTAAAAACAGAGGGATGTGACAGGTGAGGAGTACACACATCATGGAATGGAATAGGTAATGTTCCAGTTCTGAAGTTGGATGGTGGCTTTGCAGGTTTTCATTTTATTAATCTAATTCTATACATGTATATATCTTACCTATATTATTTTGTGTTAATATAAGATTGCATAAAAAGGTAGAACTTATCTGGATAATGCCAAACTGGAATAATTGGCCCCTGGTTACCTAAGGAATAATTTACCTGAATTCTTCCATAGCCTTCTAGGAAATTTGTTCAAGTATGATAATAGCAAATCACTACTACATTTTATAAAGCATATGTTCTGTGTGCAGAGTATCTAGCCAGTCTTAATGCTCTCACTTGTTATCTTTTTCTGATATAACTTCTGTTGCCCTCGGTCTTTTTTTACTCTTAAATGCAGTATTGCCTACGGCCCAAGAAGAGGTAGAAAAGGAAAGTTTTGCTTACTTTTTCATATTCTTTTCACTTAATTATTGGAAATTAATTTAAACCAAAATAATATATTTCATCTCTGTTTCTCCTTTCCCAATAAGTGATCCAGTCATTAGTATACAGAGAGTAGAATCCAAAGAGCAAACCAGAGGAGTTGGATTTGTGTTAGTCTGTGCAGCTTCAGGTTTTTATGGTACGATTTTAATACTTGACTGGAATTGAATTTTAGAATATGATATGCTAACATATTACACACTCCAAGGCCAAAATAGTTTTTTATTATTGTGTAAGGATACACTGTTATCGTATGTAATAAAAATTAGTAGTGTTTATTAATGTGTTTGTCCACTAAGCATTTAGGGACAGCAGCAAATTTCTTAGATGTAGTCTTGATTTTGAAATATGGGTGGATGACTTATGTCAAGAGGCTATCACAAATGGAAACTTCCGTTCTTCGTGTAGGTAAAATCATCTCTATTGATACCAGTTCCCTGAGAGCTGCCGGCAGAACTGGCTGGGAAGATTTAGTGAGGAAGTGCATTTATGCTTTTTTCCAGCCCCAGGGCAGAGAACCATCTTACGCCAGACAACTATTTCAAGAAGGTAAAGGTTTTTTTTCTCTTAATTATTTTCATTCACCTTGCTTTTTTATTAATATTGAAGTAATTTATATAGAACTTATGGCTTGATAAGTATTTTCTCCAAATTACAGTTTTTGCAATAATCAGTCTTAGGAAAGGAAGAAATGGGTAAGCAAAGTCATTCATGAGTGGATCCTGAATTTGGGATGCACATTTTAAAGAACAGGATATCATGTGGTGGTCACTCACCCACCCACTCATTCATTCATTCGTTCATTCAGCAGACATGTCCCAAGTTCTTCACATACATAGAACACTATGTCAGGTGGCAGGGGTACAACAATGAGTAAGAAGCAGGGTTTTGCCCTCAACAAGCTGAAAATATACTAGGACAATATATGACTTTAAAGATCAGTGTGACATGGGCTTATACCCAGAGGTATAACCAAAGAAGAAAAAAATTAATTCTGACTTGGAGAATCAGGGATGGCTTCGGAGGGGAAGTGATAATTTCGTCTGACTTTTGAAGATCATTCCCAGCACAACAGGCATGTGGAAAAGGGCTTCTAGATAATACAGAAATCTGTATCCCACAGGTTGACTTCATTCCTGTTACGGTACCTGTATCACCTGACTTAGGTTGAAGTTTCAAGTTAAAAATATGTCATATGAAATTAATTGTATAGATGCTATGCTATGGTACTGTGGGAGATAAAACAAGTATATTCTCTGCCCTTAAGGAACTTAACAGTATTACAGGAAACAGGGAAAATTATTTGAGAAAGTTCATAGAGTTTCAGAGGTGGTGAGGGTTTTGATATACTTTAAAAATATTGTCACGTAATTATGTTAGCCTAATACTCCGTTCCCTGTATAATTTATTCTCTGTTCTCTAATAGTTTCTTTGGAAAGAGACTCTTTGTATGGCTCTTCCTGAAAAATAGTTTAAAAATGTTTTCCATTATTCCATCACCCTTCTTAATTTTAATATTTCCCTGTAATATTAGGATTCCTAACTTTAGAGATGATTTTCCATTAGTTACATTTTAGGTCAACTGCTTCCAGGCGGTACGTGGAGAGGAAGCAGCTTGATTTTTTTTTTTTTTTTCCAGGAAGCCATCTATATGAACCTCACTAGTCTGGTTACTTCTGGGACAACTTCCTATAGACGAAGGGTTCTCCAGTGGGCCTCTTACTAGACTGATACCTTCCCCAAAGATGGTATTTCAGTAGATAGGACCAAGAACCTACATTTTTTAAAAGTTCCCAGGCAATCCTGAAGTGCAGTCAGGTTTGGAAACCATTGCAATAAGCAACTAATGCCATTTACTGGTTGCAGACTTCGTGACTCCCTCTACCAATAATGGCACTTGACTTTTGCCTAAGTTTGAGACTCGGAGCACTCTCTCCATTCACTGCTGAAAATGCTAAAGTATATGAAGCTCTTTGGTTTTTACCTTAACTTTATAAGTTGGGCCTTCCAAGACTTTATGTGAAAGACTTTTAATTTTATTTGCCTGTAATTTATATATACTTGCACCAAGGCAAAGCAGGTCTAGATTATTGTCTTATTGTCTAAATGACTAGGCTCCCTGTAGATGTGACTGAACCACAGTTCATGTGTTTCTAAACCATTAAAATTCTCTATAAAACAGATTGATTAAAGTATAACAAGTAACTATCATTAATATATGAAATAAAAGAATTTAGAGTAGAATGTAAAGAAATGTAATTCAACACCACTTTCCCATTAGTAATTTCTTCGTGTCCTTTTCTTCCACTTTTTGGGGGAAGAAAACATTCCTCAATAGAGATAACTTGTATTTTTCTCAGCACTGTTGTCCAGAGTTCACATGACTCTGATTTTATAGTTTTGGAGATTCTGGGCAATTTGCCTAGCAGTGTTCATGGACTGAACACATCTTTTTCTGATATTTCATACTCAGCAGTATCTAACCTGGTAAGAAAACTGTGGTCCATGAAACACTCACATGGGGATCATCTGCTAAAGATGTTGGCCTGCTGCATTAAAATCTCCTGTGAGGGCCCAGGTATCTGAAGCTCCAGCAGCAGCGTTGAAGTACATCCAGTGTGAGATCCATTGGTCTATCAGAGTTGGGGGAGGTGTAAATTTGTATATGCAGTTCCATTGCTCCTTCTTCACTTAAGGAGAGTGTGAAAAGAGTGAAATTATGCCATTGTGTGAAACTTGATTTTGTTTGAAACTTTCAAAAAGTTAAAAGTTGGTAAAACTCTATAGTGATTGAGTCTTTTTTTATTTCCCTGCCCATTAACTTACTTTTGGAAGGCAGTGGCTGGTAGAAAATCCTAATATGCATTAAACTTTAGTTCTTAGCTTGGTTTTTCAGCTGCTTTTGACAGAGACAGCTTTTAAAGGGGGTTTACCATTTTATTTTCCAGAATCAAATTTGAAAAACAAAACAAAACAAACGCATTTCAGTCAAACAATATGTGGGCATTCAACATGAACTAGATTACAGCAGTAGTTCTCCACTGAGATTAGGGGGAAATGGGTTTCAGGATCACCTGAGGAACTTTGTAAACTAGGAGGAGGAAGTCTCTGTAGGGGTATGTGGTTTGGAAGTTTCCCAGATTGAGTTCAGTTGAGAACCATTCCTTTAAGAAAGGTTTAGGTGAAATACTTCCCAAGGGTCCTTGATAACATTCATCCAGGGCAGTTGTTAAGCCAGATTTCTGGATCCACCCACACTACTGAATCAGTCTATAGTCTAAGATGTTTTCTTACAGAGAAGTTTGGAGAACATAAACCTACATTCCACAAGATATTAATAGCTGTAACTAGGGAATGATGTTTCATACTGAATTAAGTTTGGGGAATGTTTCAGTCTCCCACTCTTGAGAATTCATAAGACATATATTTAACATATATTTAAGTTTCTGGGAGGCTCTGCAATAAAGGTACCTGTTTGACTTTGTTATCCAGACTTATTTTTCCTCAGAATACTTATTCCTGTAGCACATCTATCAGCATTTAGGGAGAGTAGCAGTCATGGGAACAGCTTTTTTTTTTTTAATTGCATTCTTTCTGCATGTATCTAGGGAAATAACAAAAGGAAAAAGAAATCTCTACCAGCTTTGACCGGTAGTACCCTACCACACATCTTAGACCTGCCCATTTAGTTAACATCAGTAAAGCATGCTTGTTGAGGTTATCTTGGTACCAAATTGGTTGGAGTCAAAAACCCAAATAGCTCTACTCTTAGAGCTGCTATGATCTGAGAAAATGTTTTTCTTTGCTTCATAGCTCTGTTGAGGCCTATTCCAGAGAGGAAAACAAAACAAAACAGTTGTTATTTTAAAAGGTTCCTAGAAGAGTTTCTGGGGGGTGTCAGTAATACCACACCAATAGTATCCCTCCCCACTAAGTGTTCTAAAAATCTTAGAAATGGACACAGGAGGCAGGGATCACAATACTAGCTAGCTATGTACCCGGCAAAACGAGACTGGAAGACAAGGCCGGGACCTGTGATCAGTGACATTCCAAATAGTTTTGTCCAGTCGTAAACCTTGAAACCCATTTATGGGGAAAATTCGGTGTGCGGAGCAAATGTTTATCCAGCCAGCTCTGTAAAGAACTGTGGCGCCCTTACTCATGTCTTAATTCAAAATAGTAATGATTGTTTTATAAGATTGAAGCTGTTGGTGTGAATAGTATCTAGGGATTGGCTGAATGTGTATATGACTCAGGACATAGGTACTTTGTGTTTTCTTTGGTGTTTTTCAGGAAATATTCATTCAGTACCTGCTACGTACTAGGCTCCATACTAGATATTATCTCACAATATTACTGGCTCAGTTTTAGTGATGATGGGTGAAGGTTAATTTGCATTATGAAGTCCTGAAGTTGTAGATGACAAAGTCAGAGTTCAAGCCTAAATCTGACTTCTAGGCTCTTGTTCTTTTCATTGATCCATGCTACCTTCCTGTTTATCTCTCCATCTGAAAAATTGAGCACCAGAAGAATTTTAGTTAACTGGATAGTCTTTTTTTTTTTTAAGATTTTATTTATTTATTAGAAAGAGAGCAAGGGCGCTCAAGTGCGCGTGCTCAGGGGGAAGGGGCAGAGGGAGAGGGAGAAGCAGGCTCCCAGCTGAGTAGGGTGTCCCACGTGGGGCTCCATGCCAGGATCCTGGGATCATGACGGGAGCCAAAGGCAGATGCTTATATGACCGAGCCACCCCGGTGCCCCTAGTTAACTGGATAGTCTTAAGTTCTAATAATTAAAGTTTTATTATAGTTTATATTACCTTTTTTCCTTTTCAAAGAATGTGTGAATTATGATGTATGCTAAGTCTTTTCTCCACACGTTATCATCCAAAATATTCTAACTTCAAAACTTAAAGTGCAGTAAATTCCTTATATAAAGTTAATAGGGGTTCTCAATTTTGGAATTTTTATTAGTTTAGATAGATAGAGTTCCAAGTTAAGACAGCATAGTTACAAAGGGCGGGCCAGTGATGTTTCTGTGTAATCCACATTCAGTATCTTAATGTTTCCATGCTAGTCCGAGTTTCTAGTTCTTTCTCACTTTATAGGGCTTATCAATAAATCAAGACATTTCTTTCCATTAATTTTCATTACAAAAGTTAAGTCCAGATTCCTATGAGAGCAAGAACATAAATTGAGATATAAGCATTTGAGAACACAGCTAAGATCTAAAATCTATCCTTTAAAGAAATGTTATGGTAGTTGATCACAAGTCAATATTAATCTGTTTACATGAGATTCAAGTTGAGGGTCAATTAGCAAGTACTGGGTGATTTTATATGCAAAGCTTCATGCAAGATTCAAGGAGAGTGGAAAACAAGCATGCGACACAGTACTAGCCCTTATGTTTATTTTAGCTGATGAAGAAAAATAAGTGTGTAAAGTTATCTACCTTTATTTAAAGTGACACAGAAGAAATGTTTAGGAAGCAATGAAAAATAAGATTGGAAATATAAGTTGAAGTCAGATTGTATATATGTATACTGTACTGTCCAGTATGGGAGACGCTAGCCACATGTGGCTATTGAGTAGTTGAAATGTGGTGTGGCTGAGGAACTGAATTTAAAATTTTATTTAATTTTAAATTTAAATAGCCACATGTGGCTGGTGACAGTGCAGCTCAGTAGTGAAGAGCCAGTGTTTTCCAGCAGAATGGGGAGACCCTAAAGAGCAGTAAACAATGATGAAGAGACAAAATGGCATAAGCAAAATAACATGAAATATATTGTGTCTTGCTTGGCCCTTTATATAATGTAGCTTTATCATTATCCCAGATTAATAATTTATCTTGAAATGCTACTTTTTTGTTGTAGGTGTATCTTCCAAAATACTGTTAAAAAGATTTAACAGTTTGAAATCATTAAATTTTTTTAGGGTTTTGCTATAGCAAAACATTTATTTATATCCTTATACAAAAATTATCCATTTCATTTAAGACTCTCTTTAATCAGTTATTTTTCATTTGGTACTAAATTTCTCCATGTGTTATATTTGGTAAATGTACCAGTGATTTGGCTGAAATTGCCAGATGGGTAAAGAATGTGATTGGTTGGACATCAGTCTTAATCCTTTCCATTAAGTTTATATCGTAATTTTGGTACTTAGGCTGATTTGTGTGTGGTATAGATTTGCAACAGATTATGCCCTCTTCAGTACGTAAGGTATGCCCAAAGCAATAAAAGAGAGTATGTCTTCTCTTTACTTAAAGTAATATGTAGTTTCAAAAAAATATTTATTAATTGCTCATTTTAAGTCTTTTTAACATGTCTTTAAAATGTAATAGAAGGGCTTTCTGAAATGTCTTGGAAAAATAGTACTAACTTTCATTACAGGCTAAATTGTAATAGTCATTTATGGTAGTAATTCTTGTGTTTCCATGAATATGATTTTTAACCTTGGTATAGCTGAATCTACCTATTAAATCTTTCTTAAAAGAGAATTTTATTATACTGCTAAAACATCAATGACGTTTTCTTACTTAGTAGTCTGGTATAGCCTTTACATATTTAATAAATACTTGCCAATATGGTTAGAATTTTGTCTGCTATTAATAAACCTTTAAGACAAAAGTAAATTATGTTGTTTATATTAGTGATTTGACTGCCTTAACCTAGTTTTTGTTTTTTATATTAGTCATGATTGGCTTTATCTTAATTTACTTCCTCCACTAAATTCAAACATAAAAAATAATATGTGAATACACTAATTTGTCAGATGGGACTTTAGTGATTCACATTCCTGAGTGAAAAATTAAATTTGAATTTCAGTTAAGCGACTCTGCAAACTAATAAAAACATAAAGGGTGAATTTAATGGTATATGAATTATATCTCAGTAAAGCTGTTGTTAAAAAAATCAGCCAGCAAAAGGAAAAAAAAAATTGATAGAGATAATTTCGAAAGGGAGAAGGGAGATTACTTCCTGGTATTTTTAATGGACACTTAATAAATTTGAAGAACTGTCCCATTATGGGGAAATACTAAGGTTGGTTTTTTTTTCCTGGTTTGAAGTTTCTTCATAATTTTAACTTATATGAGGAGGCACTCATTCAAGTAGTACTGAATTAAAACTTGTCATCAAGTGGTCTATTTCAACCAGAATCATTCCCCCCGCCCTCAGATATCTGCTTTGTCTGAACTATTCTTTATTTTGAGTCTGCGCAAGCAGCTGTCGGGAGGGCATTTAAAATGAGGTTCAAGGTAGAAATAAGCCTTGGTAACTCTCCTCTGCCCAAAGTACAAGTGTCAGAATTTTAACTAGGTTTTTCTTTTGTTTGAAACAGTGATGACTCGTGGCACTGCCTCCAGCCCATCCTATAGATTCATATTGAATGATGGGACAATGCTTAGCGCCCACACCAAGTGTAAACTTTGCTACCCTCAAAGTCCAGACATGCAACCTTTCATCATGGGAATTCATATCATCGACAGGTACTACTTATTTGGAAAGCTTCATATGAAATAAGTCAGTTCATATATCTCTTCTTAGAGAAAATTTTTTAATACTCCTGATGGCTAGAAAACAAAAATTCTAAGTTAGGCATTAAGCTAGTGTGATGAGTATATAATCACTATATCCATACTGGGTTTTATAGGTTTTTCGCCTAGCAATAGCCTTATTGTTAAAAAAAAGAAGAAAGAAAGAGAGAGAGAGAAAAGAGAAAGAAAGAAAGAAAGAAAGGAACACAGGAAAGGGTAGGCTGAAAATATGTGTTTTAGGGGTAAAAACCAAAAAGGTGGCTAAAAATAGCCAAGTTTCTGTATGTGAACTTTGGTCTTATAAAAGATTTCAGAGTTTGTTAATATTGTTGTTTTTATTTTTAAAAGTGCTGTATTCTCATTAGGGCAAACTCGATGGCTCCTGAGTTCAAGTTGACAGTTTCTCAAACCACAAGTCATTAAACTATCAACTTGAGATTTTTGACTGTCATTGCCTCTAATTTGTTCTTCTCTCTAAATATATTTTACATTGGTATATATGGTAAATTCATGGAACCATTCTTTTATCCTATGAATTATTCAAAACCCTACATTTGCAACTATTTAAAATGTAGCATTAAACAAAAACAAAGACATTTCCCCTCACTTCATCTTTTCCTCATCTGATATATTTGCTTATTGGAACATGGTAATACCAGTCACAAATCTGTTGTCATAATTATGGATTTGAGTAAAGAACTCGATGAAAATCTGAATTCAGTATTCTGTTTTTTTCTAATTTTAGTTTAATTTATGCTTGTGAGTGGAATTAGCACAGTTCTTTTTTTCATATTGTGATTTCTCTTTCAAAACATCTGCTATGTCTGCATATCACCCTTTTTAATTTTTACATCAGTGACACAGTATTTTCCTTACCCAGTCTTCCTCTTTGGAGTTGAAATACTTAAAAGCTGTAACAAGGGAGTCATGAATAAAAGACTTTGTAAACAGAGGTGTGGGAAGTTTCTCTTTCAACCAAAGATATTATTGTAATGTTAAGTATTTGGATTAAATTTTGAAAAGTTTAAAGTACATATATTGGATTTTTTCCAAGACCAAGGAAGATTTCTTTCTCGTATAACTGAAACCATTATCAAATTTATGAGACCATGAGCACTGTTTCCTATTAAGTGGTGCTAATATTTCACAGTAGCACTAACAGTCCACTGTTTTTCCTTAATTTAAAGTCATACAGAGAAGCTCTTTACTTGATGGCTTGCAATATTAATGAGGTTAATGGTCTTGGTGTATAATATGCATCATAAAAATATTTTAACGGAAACCAGTGAAGATGTTTGAATAATAATGTCTTTTTCCCCCCCCTAGGGAACACAGTGGTCTTTCTCCTCAAGATGACACTAATTCTGGAATGTCAATTCCCCGAGTAAACCCCTCCGTCAATTCTAGTATCTCGCCAGCTCATGGTGTGGCCCGTTCATCCACATTGCCACCATCCAGCAACAACATGGTATCCCCCAGAGTAAACCGCCAACAGAGCTCAGACCTCCATAGCAGCAGTCATAGTAATTCTAGCAACAGCCAAGGGAGTTTTGGATGCTCACCTGGAAATCAGATTGTAGCCAGTGTTGCCTTAAACCAGGGACAGGCCAGTTCCCAGAGCACTAACCCCTCTTTAAACCTCAATAATTCTCCTATGGAAGGTACAGGAATATCTCTTGCACAGTTCATGTCTCCGAGGAGACAAGTTAGTTCTGGATTGGCACCAAGGCCCAGGATGCCAAACAATTCGTTCCCTCCTAATATTCCAACATTAAGCTCCCCCGTTGTCATGACAGGTACTGCCTGTAATAATAGTAACCGATCTTACTCAAACATCCCAGTAACATCTTTACAGAGCATGAATGAAGGACCCAATAACTCTGTTGGCTTCTCTGCCAGTTCTCCAGTCCTCAGGCAGATGAGCTCACAGAATTCACCTAGCAGATTAAATATACAACCAGCAAAAGCTGAGTCCAAAGATAACAAAGAGATTGCATCCATTTTAAATGAAATGATTCAGTCTGACAACAGCTCTAGTGATGGCAAACCTCTGGATTCTGGGCTTCTGCATAACAATGACAGACTCTCAGATGGAGACAATAAATACTCTCAAACCAGTCACAAACTAGTGCAGCTTTTGACAACAACTGCAGAGCAGCAGCTGCGGCACGCTGATATAGACACAAGTTGCAAAGAGGTACTGTCTTGCTCAGGCACTTCCAGCTCTGCCTCTGCTAACTCCTCAAGCGGTTCTTGCCCCTCCTCTCATAGCTCGCTGACAGAGCGGCACAAGATTTTGCACCGGCTCCTCCAGGAGGGTAGCCCCTCGGATATCACCACTTTGTCTGTTGAGCCTGATAAAAAGGACAGTTCATCTACTTCTGTATCCGTGACTGGACAGGTACAAGGGAGCTCGAGTGTGAAACTAGAACTGGATGCTTCAAAGAAAAAAGAATCAAAAGACCATCAGCTCCTACGATATCTTTTAGATAAAGATGAGAAAGATTTAAGATCAACTCCAAACCTGAGCCTGGATGATGTAAAAGTGAAAGTGGAAAAGAAAGAACAGATGGATCCTTGTAACACAAACCCCACCCCAATGACCAAACCTGCTCCTGAGGAAATTAAACTGGAGTCCCAGAGCCAGGTAGGTGATCCCTCGCTTCACAGAATGAACATTCAGAGTTACTTTTTCCTTTTCATGTATTTTACTCCAACCATAAATCAGATTTGGATTCAGGCTATGTTTTGTCCTACCCTTTGGGCATGTGTTGAAAGGTTAGTATCGATGGCTGAAGCATCACAGGATGCCCTCTTTGGAACTTCGGAGGGCTACAGTTTCAGTGTGGTATTCTGCGCAAGTGGAGATTTGCTTCTTTCTATAAAATCAGTTCACAGCTTTGGAGATTTTTAAACATACCTCTCCTGCCCCCCTCCTCCCATCCCCACCTGTTGAATCCAACTCTCTGAAGATAGGACCCAGAAATCTGTATTTTTAAGAAGCTCCCCAGAGAACTCTGATGTGTAGCTAAGTTTGGGAACCTCTGATGTAACTGAAATGGGAGAGAAGTGTGAGGAGGTGGGCAAGACTGCCTAGTCTGGCTTTCTTTGCCATTTAGTTTCCCTTGAAGCGTTTTCTAAGGCTGTTTTTCTTCTCATCTGATTCTAAGCACCTTTAACCCTTATCAGAATAGGGACTTTGAGTATTCTGAAACAGAAGTAAACATAAATAAACCTTTGCATAAATTGTTACAGATTAGGAACCTCTGTGTTTAGGCTGAGGTGGGGGTGGAGCAAAATTAACAGGCACCTTCATTTATTAGATAATTGCTGTGGACCCTGAAGGAGTTTAAGAAAAACAAAAAATATAGTCTCTTCCCCTCTGAGCTTGCAAGTTATTTAGAAAGAATATAGACAAATATGGAATAGCTGAAAATGTACTTACAAAGCATCTTATCAATGAAACTTTCCATTGTGAAACAGGATTCACACTTCATGTGCTTAGGTCCTTCATTTCTTGAGCCAGCTTTATGTTCTACCCCAGTCTCACAGAAATCTCTCTCTTCCCTCAGGCATACTGCATTCTAGGCATATGGAAGTGCTTGCCATTCCCGGGATAAGCCATGTCTCTTCTAAGCATCTTCTGCCTTGCTCTCCTTTCTGTCTGCTGAACTTTTCCTCATCCTTCACAAACCATTTCAGACATCATCTCTGTAAAGCCTTCTCCACTAGCCCTCGTTAGACATTTCTTTCCTCTCTGCATTCATAGTGCTCCGTATTGTCCCTATTGACTATTTGTAATAACACTATTTTGGTTACTTCTATAGTGTGTGCGCTTTGAGGTACAAATAAACTAATACTGTGTTTTTGAGCTGAAAACCAGCTTTAAATAATAACTACATTAAAACTCTCACTCTTTAAAATTAACTTAAAAAGTCACAGCTATATAAAATAATGCCATTGTGTGCAATCCTGGTACATCTGTTTTGGTTTACATGTACATACATTTCTCCTGAGTTTATACCTACGAGTGGAATTGCAGGATCATAAGATATGTGTATGTTCATCTTTAGTTAATAATGCCAGTTTTCCTAGTGTGTACCAAGAATTCCCTTTAGTTGTTCCATGTTGTTGCTCGTACTTGGTATTGTCAATCTTTTAGCCATTCTGTGGTCTGTGTAGTGGTACTTTATGGTTTTAAGTTGCATTTCCCTAATAAATGTCTTTGATCATTTGCATATCTTCTTTTGTGAACTGCCTATTCAAGTGTCTTGCCCATTTTCCCAATATGTTGTCTTTTTCTTATTGACTTGTAAGAGTTTTTTACATATTTTGGGTGAGTCCTTTATTGGCTATTTATTTGCAGACATCTTCTCTATGCTTTACCTTGCCTTTTCTTTCTTTTAAGGGTACTTTTGATGAAGTGAAGTTCTTCATTGTAATTGTAATGTAGTCCAATTTGTCAATTTTTTCCTTTATGATTAGTACTTTTTTGCACACATATAACAAAAGATGTGTTCAAAAATGTTCATAGTAGCTTTATTTGTATTAGCCCCAAACCAGAAACACCCCCAAATCCATCACAGTAGAATGGATAAATATATTGTGGTATGTTCATACAGTGGGTTGATATTTGAAAACAAATTAACTACTGCTACATGTGACAAGATTCTGAACTTCAGAAATGTAATGCTAAGTGAAAGGAGTCAGACATTTTAAAAATACATATGTATATAGTTCTATTTAGACAGTCTAGAAGCATAAATTTTAGTTGAATTAAATAGTGAAACCCAAACAGGTGGACATTTTATGTTGATGAACTATCTCAAAGTAATCATAGTAGAATAATATTGTGAAATAAAGGCCAGTTTTCTCCTATGCATAACCTCAGAGATGTAGGGATGACCTATCTAGTCTAGAAGATAGGTTTCTTATTTTATTAAGTCCTCAAGTGGGAAGTGACCTTCCTGGGATCTTTGAAACTGATATACTGTTTATAAAAAAGTTTCCCAAACTTTTTTTAAATTAAAAAGTTACATCAGTGTAAATTTATTTTTCATTCCATCAAGTGAGTCATTTCACAAGATTTTATTTATTTTTTTCTTTAAATTCTTTGTTATGTTAATCACTATACATTACCTCATTAGTTTTTGATGTAGTGTTCCATGATTCGTTGTTTGTGCATAACACCCAGTGCTCTACGCAGAATGTGCCCTCTTTAATACCCATCACCAGGCTAATCCATCCCCCCACACCCCACCCCTCTAGAACCCTCAGTTTGTTTTTCAGAGTCCGTCGTCTCTCATGGTTCATCTCCCCCTCCGATTTACCCCCCTTCATTCTTCCCCTCCTGCTGTCTTCTTCTTCTTCTTTTTTTTTCCTTAACATATATTGCATTATTTGTTTCAGAGGTACAGATCTGTGATTCAACAGTCTTGCACAATTCACAGCGCTCACCATAGCACATACCCTCCCCAATGTCTATCACCCAGCCACCCCGTCCCTCCCACCCCCCACCACTCCAGCAACCCTCAGTTTATTTCCTGAGATTAAGAATTCCTCATATCAATGAGGTCATATACATGTCTTTCTCTGATTGACTTATGTCACTCAGCATAACACCCTCCAGTTCCATCCACGTCATTGCAAATGACAAGATCTCATTCCTTTTGATGGCTGCATAATATTCCATTGTGTATATATACCACATCTTCTTTATCCATTCATCTGTCGATGGACATCTTGGCTCTTTCCACAGTTTGGCTATTGTGAACATTGCTGCTATAAACATTGGGGTGCATGTACCCCTTTGGATCCCTACATTTGTATCTTTCTGGTAAATACCCAGTAGTAAAATTGCTGGATCATATGGTAGCTCTCTTTTCAACCTTTTGAGGAACCTCCATACTGTTTTCCAGAGTGGCTGCACCAGCTTGCATTCCCACCAACAGTGTAGGAGGGTTCCCCTTTCTCCGCATCCCCACCAACATCTGTCATTTCCTGACTTGTTAATTTTAGCCATTCTGACTGGTGTGAGGTGGTATCTCATCGAGGTTTTGATTTGGATTTCCCTGATGCCGAGCAATGTTGAGCACTTTTTCATGTGTCTGTTGGCCATTTGGATGTCTTCTTTAGAAAAATGTCTGTTCGTGTCTTCTGCCCATTTCTTGATTGGATTATTTGTTCTTTGGGTGTTGAGTTTGATAAGTTCTTTATAGATTTTGGATACTAGCCCTTTATCTGATATATCATTTGCAAATATTTTCTCCCATTCTGTCGGTTGTCTTTTGGTTTTGTTGACTGTTTCTTTTGCTGTGCAGAAGCTTTTTATCTTGATGAAATCCCAATAGTTCATTTTTGCCCTTGCTTCCCTTGCCTTTGGTGATGTTTCTAGGAAGAAGTTGCTGCGGCTGAGGTCGAAGAGGTTGCTGCCTGTGTTCTCCTTTAGGATTTTGTGGACTCCTGTCTCACGTTTAGGTCTTTCAACCATTTGAGTCTATTTTTGTGTGTGGTGTAAGGAAATGGTCCAGTTTCATTCTTCTGCATGTGGCTGTCCAGTTTTCCCAACACCATTTGTTGAAGAGACTGTCTTTTTTTCCATTGGACATTCTTTCCTGCTTTGTCAAAGATGAATTGACCATAGAGTTGAGGGTCCATTTCTGGGCTCTCTATTCTGTTCCATTAATCTATGTGTCTGTTTTTGTGCCAGTACCATACTGTCTTGATGATGACAGCTTTGTAATAGAGCTGGAAGTCCGGAATTGTGATGCCGCCAGCTTTGCTTTTCTTTTTCAACATTCCTCTGGCTATTCGGGGTCTTTTCTGGTTCCATACAAATTTTAGGATGATTTGTTCCATTTTGAAAAAAGTGGATGGTATTTTGATGGGGATTGCATTGAATGTGTAGCTTGCTCTAGGTAGCATTGACATCTTCACAATATTTGTTCTTCCAATCCATGAGCATGGAACGTTTTTCCATTTCTTTGTGTCTTCCTCAATTTCTTTCCTGAGTATTTTATAGTTTTCTGAGTACAGATCCTTTGCCTCTTTGGTTAGATTTATTCCTAGGTATCTTATGGTTTTGGGTGCAATTGTAAATGGGATTGACTACTTAATTTGTCTCTCTTCTGTCTTGTTGTTGGTGTATAGGAATGCCACTGATTTCTGTCCATTGATTTTATATCCTGCCACTTTACTGAATTCCTGTATGAGTTCTAGCAGTTTTGGAGTGGAGTCTTTTGGGTTTTCCACATAAAGATTGGACTGGAAAGAAGTGTCTAAGAACATTGTGTCATGCTGATCATGGATGATTTTTTTGTCAAGTTTTTAAAATCTTGCAGACAGCATGACACAATGTTCTTGACACTTCTTTCTAGTCCAATCTTTTTCCAACACATAAATTTTATGCCTAAATATAGTAGACAAATATTATGTGTATATTATCTTATATCCTCTGGTATAGTAATATCAGAAGCATCCAAACCGTTTTCCAGTAGCTCACGTAATTTCAGTGAGGCCTCAATCTTTAATTCTTTCTTCTTTCTTCATTTTCTCATAGTCACACTTAACTCGTAGAGTATAAAGGAACAACTTTTTTTCTACATTGATTCAAGTAAAGTACAGAATATATTTCCTCTAACTTTGGTTTCCATTCTTAGTTTACAGCTGACCTTGACCAGTTTGATCAGTTACTACCCACGCTGGAGAAGGCAGCCCAGTTGCCAGGCTTATGTGAGCCAGAGAGGATGGATGGTGCGGTCACCAATGTAACCATCAAATCGGAGACCCTGCCAACTTCACTTCAGTCCACCACTGCCAGACCCACTTCCAGGCTGAATAGTATGTGTTGGGAGAAAACCTCATTTTAAATGTCTAATGATAATGTGGATTAGTGCTTTGTTTCTCAGCATTACTGCACAGACTATTTATTTGTTGAGAGTGAACTATTTTTGCATTAATGCCACTGTAAATAATGTACAGTTACTTTTATACATATAAACTTCACTCATCATGTGTATCTGTATCTTAAGTTATAGTATAACTTCTGTCTTTCTGTAATTAATGTTAAAGTGAATAGTTGATATTGAGGAGAGCAATTTTGTGTTCTTACCCAAAACATTCCATAGCAGGACTTTCAGAAATATAGTATTAGTCAGATTATATTACCCAAATTGTCTTCTTTGAATGCTAGTCCTATGAATTGGAAAAAAGGGATTTTGTGCTAAAATCCACTGGGCAAATACTACATGGCACATATACCATTCTCCTATTAAAATTCCACAGTGCATATTAAAGGTTTTAAAAAGTCCTATGTTAAAGATACCAGTTTAGATTTCTGTAACCCAGCATTTACCATACTTTCTTGATTATGGAATTCCTTTTCTCAAGTCATGTTATCCCATGGAGCAACATTTAGGAGACAACTGCGTTGAAATGGGTCACTGCTGCTCTAGCCTAAAGAGACACTTTGATAGTATAATACTTCATGAAGACTGGGCTGTCAAGTTTTTTTCATCTGTCAGATTTTGAAGTTGAAAATAACAGTTGTGGTAATTCCATTGTGTAACCTTGAAACCAAAGGAAACTAAGCAGCTCACTTTCAAAATTTGCCCGTGTTCCCAATCTAAGTCTTGTCCCTCTTCTGACAGGATCAGATGTGGGACTCATTTATTTCAGTCTTACTGCAGCTTTTAGCTGTCAAAACACAATTCCTGCAAGTTTGCCAAGATTTCCAGGAAGCTGGATAAAAAGGTCTTGAGTCATTTCTGACATTTTTGGAAGCAGTTTTTCAGCTGACCAGGGCACTAGGTGTGAGCAGGAGCCCAGGTTCAAGTTTCACATTCTCCATTTAACGGTGTTACTTTGGGCACATGAATTTCCTGAGCTTTATTCTCTTTATCCGCAAAAGAAGAATTAGATGAGATGACTCCAGAAATCTCTCCTAATTGGAACTGAGAGGCTCTAGATTCTGGGGAAACAAGAAGGTGCAAGGCTAAAGGGCAATAAAATGAAGCCTGAATATTGAGTGGTTTGATCCTGGATCTCCATCCAATATGGGAGCCTGGGGATTTATCTCAGGAGAACCGAGTGGCCAGAAAGAAGATGTCTGGATATGAATGTGTAAGGAGAGCTCCCTAAAGTGCAAAGGTCACCCTGCCGTCTAATCATCCAACAGAAGGCTCCCAGAAGACACAAGCCTCACACTCAGCTCTCATAGTCAGTGTTTAGAACACTGAACAGACACAGCCAGAGATCACCAGGACTTTGAGGGAAGTCTGCAACTTGAAAGAGAGTAAAAGAAACAAAAAGAGGATGCAATAGAGCTATATAACGAGTGCCTGGACTAAAAAAAGCAAAAACAAAACCCTAAAATTTTTGAAAAGATATTTTATCCATATGGGAAGAAAAAAAGCAAAGAATGAGAAAATATCTTTGGAAATTAGATATCCAGCATTTTAAAATTTCAAGAGAAATGGTAGAAGACAAAACTGAGAAAAACTTTCAGAAATAACAAAAAGACCAAAAAAAAAAAAGAGAGAGAATTGGAAAGAAAAACGTTAAGATAGACCTATGAGGGCCAATAATGATTGATAAGAATCAAACAAACAATGAGAAGGGGGGGAAAGGGAAGAGAAGATATTTTCAAAGAAACAAAAAAAATCGAGAATGTTCTAGAACCAAAGAACATAATTCTTCAGATCGCAGTGGCTCAACAAGTATCCAGCACGTACACACAAAAAAGACCTGTACCAAAACTTATCATCAGGTAATTCTGGAACACACCAGAAAGATTCTACAATCTTTCAGAGAAAAGATGTGAATTGCATGCAATGAGTCATAATTGCCCAAACCTGGAAGCTATCAAGCCTTGAAAAGACATGGAGAAACTTTAGTGCATGTTTCTGGAGTGAAAGAAGCCAATCTGAAAAGGCTACATATTGTATGATTCCAACTATAAAGCATTCTGGAAAAGGCAAAACTGGGGGGACAATGAAGAGATCAGTCAGTGGTTGACAGGGATTCATTGTTAGTGATTGCCAGAGGGAGGGATGAATGGGTGGAGCATGGGGGATTTTTAGAGCAGTGAAATTGTTCTGTATGATACTGTAATGGTGGATACATGCTGTTACACATTTGTCAAAACGTGTAGAATGTACAACACAAAGAGTGAACCCTGTAAACTATACATTTTAGTTAATGAAAATGTATCAATATTAGCTCATCAGTTCTAACAAGTGTAGTACATGAATTCAAAATGTTACAAGAAACAGCCCCATCTAAAAAAAAGGCAAAGGATTTTAAGACACTTCATAAATGAAGGTTGAAAATAGCCAATAAGCACATGAAAAGATGGTCAGTATCTTTAATCATCAAGGAAATTCATATTAAAACTATAATGCAGTACTTCTACACATCCATTGAAATATCCCAGATTTTAAAAACTGACAGTACCAAACGATGATGTCAAAGATGTGGAGCACCTTGAACTTTGGCATTGCTGTTGGATATATAAAATAGTAAAATTGTTCAGTAGTTTCTCATCAAGTGAAACATACATTACCATGTGACCCAGCAATACAACTCGTAGGTATTTAACAAAGAATAAGGAAAGCATGTGCTCATCAAAAGGACTTGACCACAAATGTTCCTACAAGCTTTATTCATGATACCCTCAAACTGGAAATAGTCTAATGTCCATCAACAAAGAAATGGTATATTTATAAAATGAAATATTGCTGAGCAGAGAAAAGGAAGAAACTAGTGGTACATGGCAGGAATTATTCTCAAAAACACGCTGAGTGAAAAAAGTCCGGATCATAGGTTGCCAGTGTGGGGCTAAGGTAGGGAAGATCGACAGCCAAGAAGCTTGAAGGAACTTTTAGACATGACAGAAATATTCTATTTTTTTATTGAGATGGAAGGTTATGGGTTTATATCTTTGTCAACATTTATTAAACTGTACACTTAAAATGGGTGCATATTATTATATATACATTAGACCTCAAATTTACTTTAGAAATATCTGAGGTTAGAGTAATTTCTAACCTACAATTAGCCATCCAAATTGCCAGTAGCTGTGAAGATGGAAAAAAGACATTTTCACATATAAAAGGGCTCAAATATTTGCATGATATAGTCACCTTTTCTAGTGAAGGTCCTTACAGAATGTACTTCAACAAAACAGGGAGAAAACCAAAAAAGAGAAAGATAACAAGGTCCAGTGGAAACAGAGGACCTGAAAGGAGTCCGGGAATGATAGCTGATCAATAAGATTAGGGAACATCCAGGGTGCCTGGATGGCTCAGTTAGTTGGGCGACTGCCTTCAGCTCGAGTCATGATCCCGGAGTCCTGGGATCAGGTCCTGCATTGGGCTCCCAGCTCGGCAGGGAGCCTGTTTCTCCCTCTGGTCCTCTCCCTTCTCATGCTGTTTCTCTCTCTCTCAAATAAATAAATGAAATCTTAAAAAAAAAAAAGTTTAAAAATAAAAAAAAGATTAGGGAACATCCAATACAGATTGGAATCTGAATCTTCTGGAAAGGAGGCTTCTAGGGAGAAATGAGATTGTCTCTGAGTTTATAGAAAAGATTACTGATAGGTTTATGTCAACAGTGTTGAAGTATCTGAAAGATTCTCCTAGAAAAGCGGCAAATGAAAAAAATAAGACAGTTGTTAACTCTGGAAAAAAGAAAGCATGGTATAAGAAAGGAGGTTTGAACATAGTGCACAATGTAATTTTGCAGTGAGTAATATTTGCATAATCATAAGAATCTAAGTATTAATCTAAGTATTTTTTTATTTTATAAAAAAACTGTGATCTCTGTTAGGAAATTGGGGACTTAGGAGGTAGTAGGAGAGGTAGGTGTGGGAAAATTAAGACCTCATCTATCAGGAAGTCAGTAATCTCAAATTGAGACATCAAGGAATAGCAGCATATATATATTTAGAAATAAATAGGATAATGCCAAAGAAAACAGATTGAGAATGGCTTCCTACAAGTTGAGAATGGCTTCCTGTGTTGAAAGGGAAGTAACTGAAGGATTAGAAGGGGTAAGGCTTAAAGCTGCTTTTATTTGTAATGGACCATTTAGTCTTGACTTTTAAAATTATGTTACATGTATTTGATAAAAATTAAAATTAATAAAAAAATGTTTTCTAGCTCCACAGGCCTATGAAAATGCAGTGTTTTTCCTTCATAGTCTGTCCTGAGGCAAATAGCTCTTGCTTCTCTCTTGAGATTCCCTCCCCTGAATATAGCTCCATGTATAAAAGTATATAAATAGGGCAGAATCTTTTAAACCTTGTGCTGTAGTGTTGGCAAAGGCCGAAAGCAAAGAAGGGGAAGATCCTGGGGTAAAGGAGGGTGAGGATGATAGATGCAGTCAGCTAGTCTGCGACGTTTCCATATAGACGAGAAAGAAAATAAGATTTCAGGAGCCATAAGGCTAAGGAAACAAGTTGAGCAGACTAAAGGAAAAGAGAATAAAGGATTGGAGAAGGAAAAAGAAGTTGGGGACAGAAATACAACAACGTATCCAGTAAAGAAGAGAATAGCCTCTAATTCTCTGCCTCCTCTGGCCTCTACACTCACCACCACTACCTTCTACTAGAACCAGAGTCCGTCACTGAGGACGCTGATTTCACATCCTAACCTTGAGCCCACTTGGGAAAATCGAACATCTTTCTTTAGTCTTCAGTCTTAAGCTGAACTGTGTCAAGTACAAATGCCTGGAGTACGACGGAGTTTAGTCACCATCATATTTCACCACCTGAGGTACACCAGTTGGAACTTCTGGGTCCTCCTGCCGTGGCACTCATCTTTTCTCTTACCTTCTCTTTTCCTTGCCCTTTTGCACTGTATTTTGAGAGAATCACTGGGCCGCATTTTCCAGATCAAAACTGAATCTCCAACCATATCCATTCTGCTATTGAGTTCTTTGAATTGCAGCTATCATGTTTTTAATTTCTAGAAATTATTTTTCTTCTCATAGGAGTCCATTACTTTCTGTGGGTATGATAAACCTTGTAATCTGTGTAACGATACATTATTATACTTACTCTAGGCCTTGTCCGTTTTCTCTAAGAATCTTTTTTTCTCCGAAGTTACTTTCTTTGTTAAATTTGCTCTCTCTCTTTCCTGCCATTGACCTTTCTTGCATGTTTGGTGCATTTGCACTGTCTGTCCATGTACACAGACTGAGGCCTAGAATGAACAAAATTGGTAGCTAGCGTGTGTCTTTAGCTGGAGTGAGAAACCCTTTTGCTCTGGCAGCAAATGTAGGTTCTGATTATAGAAGCCCTGTTTCTATGTTGCTGTTCTGAGAGAGTGGGGCTTGGTGATGGGGAAATCCTCGTGGCAGCCCAAGCACCCACTCTGGGAGATTCCCTGGGCAGAACTCCCACCTCAAGTCATGCCCTTTACCCCTTTAATCCCAGAGGCAGACGCCAGAGTCCTCCGCACTTGGGGCAGGGCTTGCTGCAGCTGTTCAGTGGCCCAGTTGCCCGTGGCCTGTTCCTGTACCCGCTCCAGTGACCCCTGAGCTTGGAGTTGTTCTGGTCTGCTTTTGGGAAAACTCCCCTTCTTAAAGAATCTTCTCTTTGTCTTGTTGTCTTTTTAGTTTCATTGAAATTTTGCCATTGGTTTGTTCCCTCTGTTTTATCTTTCAGAAACTCTTGATCATTTGAGTCATCTGCCATAATACTTTTTTTGCCTTTCCTTCAGCTGGAGATTTATTTTTTCTTTTTATTTCTTTTGTTATTTCAGAGATAATTTTGGAGGGAAAATAAAATAGAAGGGATAAATCTGCCACATTGAACCAGAAAATTTCCTTAGGTCTATTTACATATAAGAAAATGAAGGACCAGAGAATGAAAAGAAAAAAAAATACGGGCAAAAATTGCTTGAAGTTTTCCACGTAGTACATGCAGAATCAAGATTTAAATCTCAGTCCGCCTGGTTTCAGAACAACCTGTTGGTATGCACACCACACACCCGTGCAGTATGACCAGGTTATTTAAATAATTTTGTTAGAAATGTACCACCAAAACACATCAAGAGACAATTTAGGAGGGTATTGTTGATCAAAATATGTACAATGTGTCTCTTTGGCAGTACCTTCAAAACCTCTGCTATGTCCTTTTGACTGTCATAAAAATCCCTATCCTCTGAGGGTGGATTTGACCTCTGATATTTTTCTGGAGTTATTTGGAGCCAAATTTGTTGATCCAAAAAGAATAATACTTCTTTTCTTAAACCCAAATCAAAATTAGATCTAACTATAAGGAGATATATTTTTCTTGAGGGACCTGTATACTATTTTAGATAGATCTAGAAGAATTCCAAAAATATTTGAACTTTGAGAATTTCATTGGAATAAGTGAGTGATCTTGTGAGGTGGATGATTTTATGTTTGCTGAACATGAACATTCTGAGATGATTAATTTTTAAATCTCATTTATTTGTAGTACATTAAAATAATTGTGTAACTCTAAAAATAATGAGGTTCACATAAAGCTTTTTCAGTACTTAAAAATCCATTTTAATTTCCCTTTTTTTAGTGTGTGGTGCCTCTTGGTAGGTATCTTTTGTTATACAGCTGTAATGAATAATCTTATGTAGAGATAATTTATCATATATGAGAGTATATCCGAAATAGAAGTTCTGAATAGATTTGCTTGGTCAAAGGATAGATTTTGCCAAATGGCCTTCTTAGATACTATGCCAGTTTACACTCTAACGGATAATGTTCTTCTACACATCCTCCTCAGACATTGAATTATACACTTTCTTATCTTTGCCAATCTGATGGTTTGGTTTTTTTTTTTTTTTTTTAAGTATCCCAGTATAGTTTTAATCTGTGGGTTTTTTTTGTGTATGTGAATTAGGTGGATCATTTTTCAGTGATTGCATGTGACCTATTCATACTCTCTAACCATTTATCTATTGGGTTTTTCCATTTTCATCTTACGATTTATAGATTTTTTTTACATTCAATAAATTAATTTTTTGTCTACATCACATTTAGAAAAATAAAAACACATTAACTGCTGTGCATTGTTACAGCCAAATGTAAAACAAAACTGAACCAGAAACCTCTTAACCAACGCCTGAAGAAAGTAGCTGAACATTAGGATCACTAGATAGTGAATTGTCTGTTAGAGGAGTAGAATGTGCAAAAGCCACTCTCATGGTTAGACAATGCTTTCTACTTGTGTGTAGAAATGGTTGAAATTTTTAGTAAAGTAATTTTTTTTGTGGCTGTTGGGAGATAGAAAGTTTTCCTTTTAACCAGATTTTTAAGAAGATTTATTTAGAGAGAGAGAGAGAGCAAGCACAGGAGAGAGAGAGCAAGCACAGGAGAGGGAGAGAGAATTTTAAGCAGACTCTGTGCTGAATGCAGAGCCTGACAGTGGGCTCGATCTCACGACCCTGAGATCATGACCTGAGCCGAAATCAAGAGTCAGATGCTCAACCTACTGTGCCACCCAGGAGCCCCTAAGCAGATTTTAAATGGAGAAAATATGATGTTGAGCCTTTGCAAAGATGATAAGAAAGATTAATAGCTTGATTAGGGATCCCTAAGGACTTATTTTCTACCCACTTCAGCTGCCACTCTCCAACACAGGTACCGGGAGATGCATCGATGCTTCCATTTACAAATTATCGCGCCTGTCTTGGGTTACATATATGCCCACTTATGTTTGAGATAGGGCACAAACATGACCAAAAATAATAGGTTTATTCCCTGGACTAAGAGAAGATAACGTGTATTTCTTAAAACATTCCAGTAAATCCGTGAATTTTTTGTAGAAATAAATTTCTAAAGGAAGTCCTAAAAGGTTGACATGACTTTTAGAGTAAAAACTAACTTCTTTTAAGTATAAAGCCTATGCAAACAAAAGTTTTACTTGAATCAAAGTTTGGTTTGTTTGGGTTTGTTTTTTGTTTTTTGTTTTTTTTCCTGGTCATCAAACTTAGCACGTGAATCTTATTTCATTTTGAGAAATTTTATCCAACTTATTTTCTTAACATTTTCCGCATCAAGACTAGTAAAACGAGGTACTATATCCTGTTACTGAGTCAAATAAACTATCTTACAATATTCACTATTGATGGTAGACAGCCTTGTAAATTTTCTTTGACTCTTTAAATAGAATTAAGATTGAGGAGTTAATGTATGGAGTAGAGTAATGGGACAGCTTTAGATAATCATCTTTGACCAACTTTCTGATTTAAATAATGATAGGAATTAAGTGATTACTTTTTCATTTCATCATCATTTGTGGTTGGTGGTGTTTGATGGGTTTTGTTTGCTCTGTTTTTCAGAAGCCTACAGAGTTTGATTTTTCTATCATTTGTCATGACAGAGAAGACAAGTTTAATTGAAAGCTATAATTATTTGCATTTAGAAATGAATGTGTTTACTTGGACCCCATACTTCATTCATACTAAATGTTGAGTATATTTCACATAAAAGTATATTGTATATTTCACATAAAAATATATTTTCACATAACATGTTTTCTATAGTTAATAATGATCTAGTATTAAACACATTTTTTCAGGCATTCTTAAATCTACTTATTTTCCATTCATTAGAATGAGAAATTCTACCTGATTATGTTTTCTAGTAAAACTCCAAGGCGGGGCGCCTGGGTGGCTCAGTCGTTAAATGTCCAACTCTTGGTTTCAGCTCAGGTCACGATCTCAGGGTATTGAGATCAAGCCCATGTCAGGCTCTGTGGTGGGTACGGAGCCTGCTTAAGATTCTGTCTCCCTTTCCTTCTCTGTCGTCTGTACTCGCTTGCACCCTCTCTCTCTCTGAAAAAAATAGAATAACATAAAACTTCAAAACATTTTTGGTTGTTTTTTAAAAAATTACATTAATTTGCTAAGGACTGCCATAACAAAATACCCCAGACCAGGTGGCTTAAACAACAGAAATTAATTTTCTCATAGTTCTGGAAGCTAGAAGTCCAAGGTGATTGGGGTTGGCAGGTTTGGTTTCCTCTGAGGCCTCTCACGGTCTTGTGGATGGCTGGCTCCTTGCTGTGGCCTCATGGTCGTCATTCTGTGTTGTCTGAGTCCTAATGCCCTGTTCTTGTAAGAACGCCAGTCCTGTTGAATTAGAGCTCACCCTAACAGCCCTATTGTAACTTAATCACATCTCTGAAGACCCTGACTCCAAAATAGACACATTCTGAGCTACTAGGAGTTAGAGCTTCAGGATATGAATTTTGGGGGAATACAGTTCAGCCCATAACAATAATTAATTAATATATATCCATTTCAGAAATTACAGGTAACCATTAGAAGCATTAAAAGAAAATAAAAATTCAAAAAAAGAAAAGTCATCCTTAATCTTACAACCTAAAATCAACCACAGATATACACACCCTTTCAGAATTTTTTCCTACTAATATACATGAAGTAATTTATAAAACTAGAATCATTCTGAACATAATGTCTTGGTTTATGGGTTTTTTTCTTTTTCATTTAATGGCACATTATAAATTCTATACCATGGCTCCCTAATCAGTCCCTAAATTTCTGGAATTTAGGTTATTTACAATTTTTCCTAGTCTAAGTACAGAAATTATCAGGTTTTAAAAAAAAAAATGCCTAAACAAAAACCTTCTAGAATGCATATACTATTTCCTTCCATTATAAAACAACTAAACCTCTCTCTGCATTTGTCATCACCATAAACATCAGTTGTTACACTGTTATTATACAGCTGTGTTCTCAGTTAACAGCTACAGAGCCTTGTCCATTTTCAGAATGACCCCCGACTGCTGTGCCCTTTAGTTTCTGTTCCTGGCTGTTATAGAACATATTTTATCTTGTGTTTGCCGCTCTCAGGCCATGATAACCCTATCCCCACCTAGAGCAGATTCTAATGTCCTACAGACTGAAAAAGCAGTTAACCAAAATTGTTATAATTGTCTTTAAAAGAAATCATTTCTGGCGGCACTTGGCTGGCTCCTTCAGCAGAGCATGTGACTCTTGATCTCAGGGTTGTGAGTTCGAGCCCCACGTTGGGTATAGAGATTACTCAAAAATAAGATCTAAAACATAAACATAAAAAAGAAATAAATAATTTCTGACAAAGTTCTGAGTGATTCTTCTTATGGTGACATCAACTTGTGTGCAAACTTTTTTTTTTACATCAAATTGTCTTTGGTTCAGAGAACTTTTTCTTAACTTTCTCACTGATTATGATGTGGCCACATTCTAGACAGTTTAAGTTCTGAATAAGGGACCTTTGTATATTTTATAGGGGAAATCTCACTCTCCTATACAATATATTCTTCTGAAAAATACGGTCATTTTATCTTCCACTATGATACTGACTTCTTACCTTTTCTTATGTAATCAGGATTGCCGGAGCTGGAATTGGAAGCAATTGATAACCAATTTGGACAGCCAGGAACAGGTGATCAGATTCCATGGGCAAATAATACAGTGACTGCTGTAAATCAGAATAAACCAGAAGAGTGAGTAATACATTTCCTATTTTATAAAATATCAGATATCAACTTATACAACAAAGAACTATTTTCCCAAACAGGATTCCAGCCTACATTGGTATTTTGTGAGATAGTAGTAGAAGTGAATGTTTAATGAAAAAAAGGGGGATGGAGGAAGATACCACATTAAACAGATTAATTTACTGTGTGACTGCAAGGCTAGTATGTATTGTAATTACCAAAAGATTGATGTAATATGCAGCAATTGTTTTCTTTTTCATCTCTTGCTTTGCTTTAATTGATTACTATAAAATTTCTGAGACCTGTAAATGAATTGAGCTCAGTATAACAATTATTATAAAAGCTCTTGAGCTTTTTGTTGTATATTTTGTCCAGTGTTTCTCTTTGAGGCAAGATGGTATAAGAAAGGAAAGTACTTTTTACATCTACTAAGTGTCCCATCTTGATTAGAATTTAATTTCTTAATTGACATAAGTAGCTCCATTCCAAAACATTACAGTACATCTCATGCATAGCAACCAAAGGATGACTAGACAGTGTCGAGTATGGTTTAGAGCTTTACCTCTGAACTGTATTCCCACTTACCTTCTCCAAAGAAGGTTCCTTATATTTGTATGACTAGTATGATTTTCTATATATTTCTGATTTTTATGCATCAGTTGATATCAGTTGGATTAGACTGTGTATTTCCTTCATGTAAGCAACAGTTTTTTGTTGTTGTTGTTGCTTAACACTGAGCATGTTTCATTTTCCTAGTTTGATTTCTTTTGTAAGTGGTAATCATGTTATGTTATCAGTACAATTTGATCATCTTTGAAAGTTAAGTATAAATAGAATAAATCTTACTACAGGCTAGATGGTTTTTTTCCCTGAGATTTTGATTGATTTTTGTTTTTGACTTTCATCAAGAATTCTTTTCCCTTTCTTAACTATGTTTAGTTAATTTTTCAAGCTGTTTCTATAAGCTAAGAGGAAGAATATGGAAGCAAATTTCAGTGATTGACAAAACAGTGAGAATATATTCAAGCTACATACAGAACATTTATACTTCTGCACATAAGTATAGGACATTTCATTGTGTGAGAATTGGTTGAAAAAGCATCTCAACAGAGAATTTTCTAGAACAAGATTTGCATATATGTGTGTATCATATATATATATATATATTTGTGTTATTGGGATTGAAAACTTATTTGCTATATCAGTCTTAAACTCTTTTATCTTTTGATTCCTTTAGCCAGTGTATTAGTTCACAATTAGATGAGCTTCTCTGTCCACCAACAACAGTAGAAGGAAGAAATGATGAGAAGGCTCTTCTTGAACAGCTAGTGTCCTTCCTCAGCGGCAAAGATGAAACTGAGCTAGCTGAACTAGATAGAGCTCTGGGAATTGACAAACTCGTCCAGGTATTTATTAAAATTGGCATTATTAAAATGATACAATCCTGAGAAGCTAGAAAATTATTTTTAAGCAAGATTTTTCAATATTCTCACTGCGTTTAAGTAGTTTTATAACTTACTCTTAATGAAAGTTATTAAATATAGCTAAATAATGAGTTTTTTTAAACAAAAATGTCATAATAATTAGAAATAGTTAGAATTAGAAAGTCTTAGCCTTTCACTATGGACCAGAATCTTAGAGGCTCCCACAAGAACAGAATCCAGATTTATATCATCACTTCTTATTCTAGGACTTAATTTATCTTTCATTTGTGCTAGACGTCAACCTGTATATTCCATGATACTCCAAATTCCAGGTATTTTTTCAAACCGTGAGGTTGAAAAATCAGTTTATTGCCTCATGACCCATATTTTTTTAAGTAGTAGAATATATCAGAATGCATAGCCCAGAAGAAGGGGAAGTTACGTTTCATAAAACTTCCCTTGCAGTTATGTAACACATGTGCATGTGCGCGCACGTGCACACACACACCAGGTCACAATTTAAATTAGATTTTTTACAGTGAATAATAGTTATCAATGTTAAAAGCCATAGCTATGGCATTCTGTTAGGCCAGCTATGAATTTTTTTCCAAATAAGAGGAAAGCATGAATTCTGTATTTGAGATAGAAAAATGCCTAACTAATCCCTCCTTTAATAATCTACTTCTCATGGTAAACTACTAAATGTAACGTTTGTTGACTCTTAGGCTTTGCAGCGTAGTTCTTTTCAAACCTTTTAGCTTCATTCCATTGATTTTAGCCTGTGTTTTAACCATGTTTTTATCTCTTTTCTGAGATTTTTAAACATCTCAGTTAATCTGTTACTCCATTTCAGAAGTAATTGTCATAAGTGATTCCTTTAAGGTAGGAAACTCCTAGAGAGCTTCATGAATTCAGCATAATATTTTATAATAAAATTTTCTAGAGATAACATATTCTCAGATCCAAGATTATATAAAGAAGCATGTCATTTATTGGCAGTAATTTATTTGTAAAATGTTCTGGCTTATTTTCCAACAGGGAGGTGGATTAGATGTCTTATCAGAGAGATTTCCACCACAACAAGCAACACCACCTTTGATGATGGAAGAAAGACCCAACCTTTATTCCCAGCCTTATTCTTCTCCTTCACCTACTGCCAATCTTTCTAGCCCTTTCCAAGGCATGGTCAGGCAAAAACCTTCATTGGGGACTATGCCTGTCCAAGTGACACCTCCCCGAGGCGCTTTTTCACCCGGCATGGGCATGCCACCCCGGCAGACTCTGAACAGACCTCCAGCTGCGCCCAACCAGCTGCGGCTTCAGCTTCAGCAGCGCTTGCAGGGGCAACAGCAGGTGAGTCGTCCTGGTTAGCAGGTGGCGCTTATAAAGGCCTGTGCTAACTCGAGCCATACTAACACAGCTCAGTGGCTAGAATAAAGGTGTCAGGTAGAAGTGTTCCCACAACCTTTAAGAAAAACTCAAAAAACCATCCTTGGTCTGCGAGGATAAGATAAAGGAGATTTTCATTCAGTTAAAGACAGCTGGCTCATAACAAAGTACTTTGAGACTCACAATTTAAAAGCAATTAATTTTGTTTTTGGGGATAAAAAATATTTAGGATGAACATCATATTAGTATTAAATTAATAAAGAGAAATATATAGCTTAATTTATAAAGTAGAGCATCAAGAGATACTGTTATGATTGTTGGAACAGAAAATGAAATTTATGTTGTTTGAAGTTGGAGTGATTGAAGCTTAGTGATGTTATTATATTAGGAGAATGGAGGAAAAGATAGTTTGGGGATCTGGGGAGCTGGGCGAATTAAATCTTCCCTCTCATGACAGGTAATGAGTGGGTATAATGGCATAAATATTTAAGATTGCATAAGCAGCAAATACAGAGATAAGCATCAAGAACCAAAAAAGCAAATGCTTAAAAGTATTCTTTCTGGGGAGTGCCTGGGTGGCTCAGTCAGTTAAGCATCCAACTCTTAATCTCAGCTCAGGGCTTGATCTCAGGGTCATGAGTTCAAACCCCGTGTTGGGCTCCACACTGGGCCTGCAGCCCACTTAAAAAAAAAGGGGGTGGGTATTGTCTCTGGGAAGCAGGACCAGGGCTATAGATTGTGGCTGCTTCTTAACCTTTTTGTATTTTTTTAACCGTCTGTGTATATTGCTTTGGATTTTCGTTGAAGTATTTAAAGCAATTTCCTAGAGGGTTACAAATTCAGGAAAGAAGAGAAAGAAGGAACTAAATTATATTAGAAAGGCAATATTCTATAATGTTATAAGAGCTCAAGTTTCAAGTCCTAGTTCTAACCTTAACTTAGGTGGTTTGACAGTCAAATTATTTGCCCTTTTAAAGCCTCTGATTTCTGATTATACCCATAAAAGAAATATAATAAATAATTCCTCTACCTCATAGGTGGTATGTGGATTGAATGAGTTAGTACATATAAAGATCTTAGCACAGTGCCAGGCGTGCAGTAACACATAATAAATACTATCTATTATTATGAAATTATATTCAATAAATAATATGAGTTTCCGTTCCACTTAAAAAGAAGGTGATGAAAGGGGGAGAGAAAAAAAAAAGATGAGATAGGAAAGAATTATTAATGGTAGAATAGCAAAGAAAGGAATAATTTTTAAAATGCTGGGGTGGAATAAAGAACTCAGAAAGGAATTAGGGGAAGAGAGGGAAGAAAAGAGAAAGAAAGGAAATAGTAATATGTTCTGAGTATTAGTTGAAGGTAAACTACTTCTTGTTATAACTTGTCATTCATTATTCCGTAGAAAGCATAAGAATAAGAAATGCATATAGTTCACAAAACATAGTGCCCACACAACACATTTAGGGAGACTCTGCTAGGTACTATGAGGAATACAAAGAATAAGAGATATAGGCAACTTTTAGAACTTATAGTCAGCTTAGGGTATTCCAAGCATACACACCTGGAAAGTTAAACAACAGTGCAAGTAGTAAGTGATTCAGGGCTATCCCAAAAAGTAGAGGAAAACCTAGGTGTGCTGATTTTCTGATTTTAGAGGATAGAGTCAATAAATGCTGACTAAAATGAAAGGCTTACTGAGCAATGCTAGATCAACAGTCTAGGTCAGGTTTGTGAATGGGTGAAATAATCATTCACACGTAGTTTGGGAAAAAATTGCTTTTACTTTGATTTCCTCCTAAAGCAGCTGGTAAGCAGAGTAGCAATGCAAAGGATACACGTGTAATAAGGCTGCAGGTAGCTGAACGTGGCTCCCTGTTGCTGCCTGTGAATATTACAGAGGCATGTCCAAAGTTTGGTGGCCGGGGTAGCTCAACAGAGTGGAAATATCCATCAAATTAGAGAAATACAAAATTTTAAGCCCCCAGATATGTCAGTACACAAAACAGCTTACGCTGCTGTTTAAGATGGTACTCTGCTACCTAATGAGCCTCATCAGCCAGACCTACTCTTTGGATTCTGGACCGTAAGTTCTGTCTAACAGCGGGGCCCTCAGTCCACGGTGGCTCTTACTCTGCAAATGCTTGGAGTCTTCTGTGTGGGTCCACTTCTCTGTGTCCACTTGGAGTCTTCTGTGAGAAGGTCTGGCCAAGGCTTGTGTCCGTCGGTATTTCAGTTAAGATGTTTTCAGCAAAAAGGAAAGAAAAAAGATCCATTCAGAGTAGTAAAACCATTTTAAAAAAGCATTTTGACTCAGATAATGAGATGATAATGAATAGAGAGGTCAAGGTGTGTTGCCTCAGAGGCTCCAGAATGTTATCAGGGACTTAGGTTCTTTCTGTCTTTTTACTCTATAATCCTTGGCAGCTAGAAAAATGGCTCCCATGGTTACAAATATCACATGCAAACAAAACTAACAGGAGAAAGGGGACTCTTTCCTACCCATCTTTATTTCAAAAGCCAAGAAATCTTTTCTTCTCCTTCTCTATTCCCTACCACTACAAAAAAAGAAAAAGGACCAAAAAATTTTTTAAAAAATTTCACACATCTGGCTAGCCTGAATGGAGTCACACGTACACCCTTAACCAACTGCAGGCAACGAATGGCTTAGGGTACATAGGTTGCCCCTTGAGACGTGTGATTTGGGATAATCAACTGAACAAAAATCCTGTGATTTCATTGAGGAAAAAGAGAAGGGTACATGGCTGTGGGCTGGCAATAAAATACCTGATAAAATCAAGAAATTGAGGTTTAAATATATTATTTAAAGTTATACAGGTAAATTCACAGTTGGATCAGATTGGTGAACTGAGGTAGAATGTCTGCCCTTTCTGCAGTTTGTATATTTTAAGTGAATAAGTTCATACTAGTGCAAAAAAAAAATATCATTGGCACACTAAAAATTAAGTGATTTTGAAATACAGAAAGCAAACATGACAAGGAAACAAAATAATCATATGCAAACAATACAACTGCTTATATAGAAAATCCAAGAGAATCTACAGGGAACTTAGAATCAGTAGAGGAATTCAGCAGTGTTTCTAGGGAAAAATAAATAAATAAAAATTAATAGCAGTCCTTTTCACTAGCAACAACCAATTAGAAAATACAGTTTCAAAATATGTTCATAATGTGTAAGACTTAGAAAATTACAAATCATAATTGAAAGTCAAAAAAAGGTTCAGGTAAAGATATTAGTGAATGGAAAGACTATCATAAAGAAGGGTAGTTGTTCTGAAATTAATTAAATTCAGTAGAATTCCAATCAGAATCTCAACATGAAATCTAACAAATAAATGCTAACTTTATTTTAGAAGCACGAATACAATCTTAAAGAATCATGAGAATGAACTTGCCCTGTCAGATACCAAGATTTAAAATCAACCTTTAGAAATTAAAACAACGTGTAACCGGCATAGGCATAGACAGTTCTACCAATTGGAACGTAATAGAGAACCCAGAGACACACCCAGATGTACAGAAAGATTTAATAAGAGACAGAGGTGGCAGTCAGTGGAGAAAGGATGGCCTGTATAATAAATGCTAGTACATTGGACTGTCCTTGAGGGGGAAAAATTAAATTAGACTCCTTATCTCATACTGTCCACAAAAATAAATTCTAGGTATTTTAGTGATCTAAATGTGAATATGAAAAGATTTATGTGGCCCCTAAAAGGCATAAGGGGAAAAGATTGATGTTTGCATTAAAATTTAAAACTTAATAAGATAAAAGACAACATAAACAAGGTTAAACATAGACTCAGGGAAGATATTTGCAACCCTGTATAACTGACAAAGGATTAGTATCCAGAATACATCAGATTCATAACATGGTGTTCATAATACACTTACCTCGCTAGACTGATATCATCTGTTTACTTGTTGGTCATACCCTCTCCTTCCTCCTTCCCTCTTGCCAAACACAGGAAATATAAAGCATCTCATAGGCAGGAATTTAGGACAGTGCCTGATGATTTGGGGGAAAAAAGGTGCAAACTCAGATCTACATCATAGTTTCTTTCTTTTTAATGGATTTTAAGATCAGTTTAAAAACATATTTCTTGACTGTAAGTATATCTCATTGACTGGAATGTAGTAAACAAGGAGTAAAAAGATTTCTAAGATTTTAAATTTGATTATACAGTTATGAATAATCCCCAGTTGGGGGTCAGGGGGAGGAAAAACACCCTAGGAAACATAGAGATTCATTGGTTGAGACTTTTAAAGAACAGCAAAAATGAAGGAGGGAGCTGGTGATTAAGAAGAAATACGAAGTTGTAATGAAGTCTTTAGGTGTAGTGTCTGCTCACATGTCAAATAAGCAAAGTCTCAAAAAAATATATCCATGATACCAATAAAGAATTCTTAAAGTTCTATTTTGAGAAAAGGACAGCAGCAAAAATGGGTAGACCTGCTGCTTGTAGAAAATTATGTAAGATTGGCTCATAAAAGATGTAATTATTCTGTTCTAGTTCTGTATTCTTCTTTTCCAGCCAGGGTCTTCATACTCTCAAGAAAAGAATACTATGAAAAGAGAGAGTAACATTGAGACACATAAAGAAATGTGATATACTTAGCCATCTTAAAACAAGTGAAGTCCACATGTGTTATGTGTTAGAGTACTGGAGAAATGTGTGGATCTGGTAGAAGAACCACTATTGATTATTTTTTATATATTAGAAAAAATAGAAGTGACCAAAAAGTAGAACTACGATCAAAGGGCAGAAAATACAGGGAAGCTAATTTCACCTCTAGAATTTCTGGCAATGAAAACTGCCTGATAGAAGAATAGCTTCTTTAAAAGAAACCCCTTGGGGTGCCTGGGTGGCTCAATCAGTTAAGCGGCTGCCTTTGGCTCAGGTCATGATCCCAGGGTCCTGGGATCGAGCCCTCCATCAGGCTCCATGCTCAGCGGGAACCCTGCTTCTCCCTCTCCCACTCACCCTACTTGTGTTCCCTCTCTCGCTGTCTCTCTCTCTCTGTCAAATAAATAAAATATTTTTTAAATTAATTAATTAATTTAAAAAAAATAAACCCCTTGTCAGGGTACCTGGGTGGCTCAGTCAGTTATGCATCTGGCTCTTGGTTTTGGCTCAGGTCATGATCTCGAAGTCATGGGATCAAGCCCCATGTGGGGCTCTGTGCTCAGATTCTCTCACCGTCTCCCTCCACGCACACATGCGCTCTCTCTCTCTCTCTCTCTCTCTCTCTCTCTCTCGTAAATAAATAAATAAAATCTTAATAAATAAGAGGGGCACCTGGGTGGCTCGGTCAGTTAAGCGACTGCCTTCGGCTCAGGTCATGGTCCTGGAGTCCCCAGATCGAGTCCCATATCGGCCTCCCTGCTCGGTGGGGAGTCTGCTTCTCCCTCTGACCCTCCCCCCTCTCATACTCTCTCTCTCTCTCATTCTCTCTCTCTCTCAAATAAAATAAAATCATTTTAAAAAAATACAAATAAATAAATAAATAAAAGAACTCCTTGTCAAGAATTTACACGGTGGCTAAATCAGGGTTTTCAGTCTTGGCACTATTGCCATTTTGGGACAGATAATTCTAGTTATAGGGGGCTTTCCCGTTCATTTAATGATGTTTAACAGCAGCCCTGACCTGTACCCATTAGATGCCAGTAGCAACCTTTCCCCAAGTTGTGTAGCCAAAAGTATCTTCAGACATTGCTAAATTCCTCTTGTGGGGCAGAATCATCCCTGGTTGAGAACCTCTAGGCTAGATAATCATCTTTTAGGTTTCCTATGGAAGGACTTCTTGATAAGGCATTGAAAAAAATTCCATTCAGACAGACAGAATGTCAGCCAGCCCAAACTCTGGGTGTATGTGTGTTTTATATGTGTAGGCTGAGTTTGTACTGTTCACTGGCCACAAGCCCCACATTTCCTTTTAGAATACAAGCCTTTTGACCTGCCCTTTATAGACTTTTGAATTTATGTCCCCAGCTCTGAGGACTCCTGACCTCTCTCTCTCCTCCCACTGACCAAAAGTCAAGATTTCCAAGGAGTTAAAGGATATGGTGATCCTTTTGGGAAGACTTCCTAGGAAGAATAGAACTTGACCTGCTTGCTAGATAATGAGTAGCATTTTAATAATCAGAGAGAAGAGGCAGGTCAGAGTGAGACAGCTGTATACAGCATTAGTCAGGTCGTACACAGAGAGAGGGGAGGGGGAAATGAAAAGAATTATTTCAAGGGCAGAAATAGATCAATTTTTCTTTAACAGAAAGTGCTTTAGAATAATTTCTTCTACTTCTAAAGTAGCCTAAATATCCTAAGGTTATTTTCTCATTTTTACTACTTCTCCAGCATCTTTCTTCCATCCCCACCCATTTCATTCTCACATTATCTCACAATCAAAGAATATATAAAGCTGTAAGTTTAGAAACCCAACTCCCACTCACTCCCCTGGCTATGTTACTTCTCTTCATCACTAAGATTAATGTATTTTCCCCTATCCTCATTGCCTCGTCTTCTGTTTCTAGACTTGCTGTACTTTCTGCCTTAAGTTAACTCTACCATCCTTCTTGCCGCCTGGCATTCTCATCTTTCAAGGTCCCATTGAGTGCACTCATACTCTTGGTCCCTGCCTTCCTGCTCTAGGCTAAGTGCCTTGTAGATGTCTCTGGATATGCAAGGGTAGCACTCATGGGTGGCGCCCTTCTGTATTGGCTTCTGCCACTCAACAGAGAATTCCTGGAGGACAGAGATTTGCTCACCTCTGTAGCCTTCAAACCTCATGTATTACCTTGCATATACTTAATTTTTTGATAAATCTTTGTAAAATTAATGGTTTATTTAAACTTATGTCTGTGGTCTGTAGAATTTAAGAAGTACATAGATTTTTGTACTTAAGAGTCCCTTTGACTTATCTTTTTTTTTTTTTAAAGATTTTATTTATTTGAAAGAGCGTGAGCATGAGCCAGGGGGGAGGGGCAGAGGGAGAGGGAGAAGCAGGCTCTCCACTGAGCAGGGAGCCCAACACAGGGCTTGATCCCAGGACCCTGGGATCAGGACCTGAGCTGAAGGCAGACTCTTAACTGACTGAGCCACCCAGGCACCCCAGGAGTCCCTTTGACTTTTAAAACCATAATGTTCATATCTTTATTTTTTTAAGCGATTCTGCATGTTCTATCCTGTTCCATGAATGCCTAAAAGTTTTAATTTTTACATTTCTAGTAAAATGAGCTTTTCCCCAAAAAACAGTTTGTTTTCTGATCTAATGGGAGTCAGAAAATTAATGAAACCAGAATTAAGAATTGAGTTGTTTGGAGATGGGAGATTTAATCCCTGCTCACAGCAATTTGGATTCTCTTATAAAACTTTCACAGTCTTTCTAGTTTGCATCTCATATATTAAAATATACTAAATGTATTAAAATATAAAATATATTAAAATATATGGATGTGTTAATATATTTATTAGTAATTTACATTATAAAGTACCATATAAATACAAAATAGGATTGATATTCTTATCTCTCTGAACAGTTTATTCACATCAAATGATTGAGCAAGAAATTCTTTAACCTATAGATTGTTTATCAGGAAATATCACTTCCCAGGATGCTTGTTTTGTTACCTGATGAAGCTAAGCCATGCCTATGACCTGAAATTCTAAGCCTGATACAGACAGCATCTTCCAAACTAATGTTCCATACAAAATTGTTCTAGGAGATAAATGTTAATGTGTGTCAGGGGAAAAAAAAAAAAGGCTCGTGAAAACAAGTTGCATAGTATATCCCCTTCTCGAAGATCCATAGTGTGCTTTGGCCAATTAAAGGCTCATAGAATTACTGCAGTAAAGAAATCTGTTTCACCTTGTGTAACCCATCATTTCCAATACTTAATACAGCACAGCATGCTATTTTCCTGGCACATCTATTAATATCCTGCAGAACAGTGTTCTTTAGAACACCAATTTGGGAAATGCTGGTCTAAAGTAATTACTTCTTCTAGTTAAATAAATAGTCTATTTTCTCAAACCATTTGTTTCTTACATAATTCTCCCCAACGAATGAAATCACGTTGGATTTCCCCAAATATGTACCCATCCGACAGTCAGCCTCCAAGTGAGAAGTACCTCAACTTTTCCATTAATCTTCCAGACCTTTGTAGAATGTGCCCTATTATGTACCTACTTTTATACTCAGAGTAGTTTAAGTTGTAGGGCTGGTGTTTCTTTTCTCTCCATTATTGTACTTATCTGAAATAACTAAGTATTAGCATGATTTTAAAAGTGTGATAGATGGGGGTGCCCGGTGGCTCAATCAGTTAAGCATCCAACTCTTGATTGCAGCTCAGGTCTTAATCTTGGGGTTGTGGGTTCAAGCCTCACATTGGGGTCCACACTGGGCATAGAGCCTACTTAAAAAAATAAAAAATAAAAGTATAATATATGTATGTATGCATGTATATACCTATGTGCATAAATATATGCCCATGTGTATGGATTCTGCTTTCAAATGCTCTGTTCTATTTGGTGTTCTGTAGGCAGGAAATATTTGATAAATGTTAGGAATTGCCAGCCTTTTGACAGATAAACATAGGAAATAATCTTACTAAACCTGTAATACTAAAACTTATTAGTAATCAATAAAAAGTTTGTGTTACTCTGTAAGGGCCAAAGTATATGTTTGTATGTAGAAATATGATATCTCATTGTTCCATTTTTCTCTAGTTGATCCACCAAAATCGGCAAGCTATCTTGAACCAGTTTGCAGCAAACGCTCCTGTTGGCATCAATATGAGATCAGGCATGCAGCAGCAAATTACACCTCAGGTAATGTGAGAAGACCAGACATTGTTAGTACTTCTCTAACCCAAGCGGTGTTTCTTAAAGTGTTGACTTGAGTGTCCGAAATGATCTGTGAATTGATCTTTTAAGGTAGTAGTACAGCTTTCTTCTAGAATGAATTTATAATCAACTTGTGATACCCCTTACTGATATTTGATCTAGAGCCAAGAGTCCTTTGTTTAGTTTTATTGGTGTTGTTGTCATTGCTATTAGATACCAGATGAATCAGTAGAACATTCTTACTGCTACCCTGAATAGGGCCAGTAATAAGACTCCTAGATAAGAAACTGTGTGCATGGTACCTGAAACCTGATCAAAACCCAGTCACATTGCTGAGTGATCTTAACTACCTTGTGTTCTCTGCCTCAGTCTGAGCATCAGCAGTTTCTGTTTTTTATTTATTTTAACAGTCCTTGTACATGAACCCAAGGCCATTGAAACTTTAAACATAAAAAGAACTTCTAAGTCTTGTCTGGTACTCACTCCCTACTTAACTTCCACACATACTTTAGTATTTTTGCTTCAACCGCTTTTTTATGTTTTCTTAACCAAGGGGACACAAAAATTTGAGAGATGAGGAATTTTAGACAGGACTCACACACAAAACTTTTCTCCATAAAATGTATCTAGATGGATTTGGGGCAAAAACAGGAAGCCGACCGTAACCAAAAGGATAAATATTGACAGAAACTACTGTTAATGGGGGTGCCTGGGTGGCTCAGTCAGTTAAGCGTCCAGCTCTTGGTTTCAGCTCAGGTCATGATCTCAGGGTCTTGGGATCAAGCCCCCTGTTGGCTCCATGATCAGCACGGAGTCTGCTTGGTTTTCTCTCCCCCTCTTGCTCTCTCTGAAAAGAAAAGAAAAAAAGAAAAGAAACTGCTGTTAAGCAGCAGATATTGGCATCTCATGGATTCATTACTTGGGTTTCCATGTCTTAAAAATCTCAGTGATTAGCTCATGCAAGGGTAATTAGGTTATAAGGAAGTAAGACCCCACTTTTGGAATTCACGTAAAGATGATTTCTATTAGAAAGTCATATGTCACAGTTTCTTCTAGATTGGACTATATCTAGTTGGTAAGTTTAATTTTAAAGGAACTATATGCTTTGATCAGATCCTCAATCTGAATTGAAATTTTCTGAGGAAGGCTTTATTGACATGCCATGTTGCTTTACAAGTTAGACCAAAAAGTGATTTTAACCTAATTTTACTGCTGCTTTTGTCATTCCTAGTATTACAGCTATTAAAACACCTGGAGTAGTCTTTACTGCAACAATGTTATAAAAGAGTTGGTTCCGGGGCCCCCCGGGTAGCTCAGTTGGTTAAGCATCCGACTCAGGTCATGATCTCAGGGTTGTGGGATCGAGCCCCATGTCTGGCCCCGTACTTAGTGGGGAGTCTGCTTCTCTCCCTCTCTTTTCCTCCCCCCTCTGCCCCTCCCCCTGCTCATGCTTTCTCTCTAAAATAAATAAATAAATCTTTTTTTTTAAATAGCTGTTCCATTTATTTCAGTTTATTATTTTATTTCTAACTATTTTCTTTTTAAATAACAATGTGTTTGCCTTTGGATCCTAGATTTCTGATTCTTCCTTTTTCAAATGGTATTTGTAGGTTTTTCCAATTGTAAAGATAATGCATGTTCATTATAAATAATTTGGAAAATACAGGAAAGTATGATGAAGAAAGTTAAAATCAACTATAATCACATTTTGTTCATTTAAGTAAAGTGGAATAAATGATCTCAGTGAGAAAAGAAGGGAACTAAGAAACACAGTCAATTTTGGGGAAATGAAAAAGAAAAAAAATCTCCTAACAACCTAATGTCAGATAAGTTTGAAGTCATAGTGATAATTGCTACATATTTTGTTGCCCCAAGCTACGAGGCTTTATCCTATAAGCTTTCCAAAGTAGGTGGTGATGATAACAATATTAATAAGTGAGGAATTGTTTTCTCCTCTGCAGCCACCCCTGAACGCCCAAATGTTGGCACAGCGCCAGCGGGAGTTGTACAGCCAACAGCACCGACAGAGGCAGCTAATACAGCAGCAAAGAGCCATGCTCATGAGGCAACAAAGCTTTGGGAACAACCTCCCTCCCTCATCTGGACTGCCAGTTCAAATGGGGAATCCCCGTCTTCCTCAGGGTGCTCCGCAGCAATTTCCCTACCCCCCAAACTATGGTACAAATCCAGGAACCCCACCTGCTTCAACCAGCCCGTTTTCACAACTGGCAGCAAATCCTGAGTCAACCTTGGCCAACCGCAACAGCATGGTGAACAGAGGCATGGCAGGAAACATGGGAGGACAGTTTGGCACTGGAATCAATCCTCAGATGCAGCAGAATGTCTTCCAGTATCCAGGATCAGGTACGAGGATTGCACCTCATAAGCATATGTAACGGCCCCGGTGTTTCAGTGCGCTGACAGTGGGGCGCTGTGCCAAAGAGGAAGGATGCTCCTATGGGAGTCAGGAGATCGGGGCTCCGGACCCCTCTCTTGCCACTGGTGGTTAAATGGTTGGAGGCTTATCACTCACTGATAGCTAAGACAATTAGAGGATCCAGAAGGCCTGGTCTGATTCTAAAATTTTCTGCATTTTGTCTGCAGGGTACATTCTCTTACTTTCTTACTTTCTGTCATGGATCCCTGTAAGAATCTTATGAAAATCCACTTCAGACAATGGGTTGAAGTACATTAACTCAAAATGTGCATACAGTTTTTTCATTATGTTGGAGACTTGGTTTTTGATAGTTTATAGAGGGGTAACCCATCTTTACAAAGCGTCTCGGGCTTCTCATTGGTGTCAGCACTCTTAGCTGCTTAAATTGAAAGCTCTTCCTCTGCAGTATCAAGAACTTCCTGGCTTCCAGAAGGTTTTTCCTTTTTATTCTTTTGTTTGCATTGTCTCTCTTCCATTCTCTTTGTCCCAGGTGATGATGTCCCTTTAAATTTTACTTCTACCACTTTCAGATTCTAATGGGTAGTGGCAATAAAACACATTTGATTAATCCACGATGTTTAATCAAACTTTGATGCAAAATTAATGGCAGATTCCTGGGGAAAAAATTGAAATAAATCCCTTCATTTTCTAAATGAAAGAAAAAGTAAATTATAAGTCTGCCTAAAAATGAATTTCCATGAGAAGACTGCTATTTGACTTGAAATAAAATGCTGAGGTTACATAGAGATTTTTTTTACATAGCAATATGCTTATCAACTTTGACAGCCAAATCAATTTAGACTTTCATTCTGGTGGCAACAAGTGCTAAAATCCTTTGACTATTAAATTAAGTTATCTAGGGAGACTTGTGTCAGACAGCACCAGAATTCTTTAAGATCTTTTACTCAAAATTATGTCACATCACTTCCTTTGTCCTCAAGACAATGAAGTCATCTTTGGCTGGTTTATATCGCTGACACTATCTGTATGGGCAAGAAAAGGATTATAAATCCATAGTTTAATACAATATTGTCTGAGCCTTTTGAAGGCCACTTTCATGTGTCTTACAACTTCTGTATGCAGAGAACTTGACAAGGCTTTTTCACTTTATTCTAACCTGCAGAAGTACTTCCTCCAACATTAGAAGACCTATTTAGTTACCTGGTTCTCCATTTCTCTTCCAAAATAGCAACTTAGCCCAGACAGCAAATAGAATCTTAGTAGTATTCAGAATATTGATTACAGAACCTTAAATCAAAAGATTTGTCTCATTCATTGGCAAAAAAGAAATAGCTATGAGTAAGCCAAACATTAGTAAATTCCCCAAGGATTCTTTTCTCTTAAGAAATAGATAAATAAAAACAGTACTTCTGCCCATTTTCAGTCATGCTCTTCAACACCTCTTCTCTGGAAAGCCAAGAAAGAATTTCCTATCCCGCTCCCGTTTCTTGACAAAAGCCACCTAGAAAGGCAGTGCTTCAGAACCCCATTTCCGATGAAGCTGACAAGATTTCTTTCAGAGTTGTGGGTCTAGGCTTTGATCTATTGCCATGTCAGTGTACACACAGTGATTGAGATCAGGAGTGGGTGGAGCTTACTTCTCTAGGCGACATAAACTGGATGTGTTGCTACCCATTGTAAGTGCTCTATCTGGTACCTGGATTTTTCTTCTAGTCCAAATTTAGATCGACAGAAAATGCTTTTCACCAAATAAGAATTCATCATCGATGGAAGTCAGCATTCCTACTACAAACAAAACCCAGAAGCTGGGTATAATAAAGAGAGTAATTGTTTCATCCAATTGCAAACTGAAATGAAATGACAGAGCTTGCAGTTCCTCCATGAACTACTTCAAAATAATAGGGGGGAGGTTGTCAGGTTTTCTGGAGAGCAAAAGAACATTTAAAGAGGCAATGTTTTTAAATTTCTTCCATTGCTCTAAGTTATAAACTCATTCCAACATTATCCACAACCTGGTAGAAAGCTTCAAGGCCAGGTTTTGTGTGAGTACAAATTCAAGTTCTGGAAAAGTTTCAGTCTTTGAAAGTGAGGACTTCTTTTCGTGGGGAGAAAAGCCATCACATGATTTTGTAAATAAAGTTTTATTGTACCACAGTCATCCTCATTAGTTTACATATTGTCATCTGTGGTTGGCTTCATACACAGAGTTGAATTGTACCAGAAACCTTATGGCCTGCAAAACCAAAAATATTTCCTCTCTGATCCTTTGCAGAAAAAGTGTGTTGTGTTAATTGATGTTAGGAAAACTGAAGGTTGAATTCATTAACTTAGCTTTAGTCCTTTGCTTTGGCATCCTTTAGCTTAGTAGAGGCCCAAAGTAAATGAAGGCACATGTAGGTAATAGTAATGGCAGAATATGCTTTCTTTTATTTCTGAAAACCAAAAATTTTTCTAGACTATCGGACCATAATGATAAGTACACAAGAACAGAATTAGGCATTTAAAATTTATTTTAGGGGCGCCTGGGTGGCTCAGTCAGTTAAGCATCTACCTTTGGCTCTAGTCATGATCTCAGGGTCCTGGGATCAGGCCCCACATTGGGCTCCCTGCCTCTCCCCACTCCCTCCCTCCACCGCCCCTGCTCATGCTCTCTCTCAAATAAATAGGTAAAATCTTAAAACAAAAACTGTATTTTTAAAAAAATACATAAAATTTATTTTATACTAAGGTGATATTTAAAGGAAATATGATGGAAATTTTTACAAAATTTTGTGCCCAGTTCATGAATTCCTTGAAGCCAATGCATAGTGCCCTCTTCTGTGAGCTACAGTAAACATGCTACTCTACCCATTCCTCGTAAGTGCTCTCATCTCCTCCTGTGGCTTCAGTGACCTCTTCGTGCTAAGGACTCTCTTCTCTATCTCTAACCAGATCTCTCAGCTCTTGTGTACAGCTGCCTGATGACAGACATACTTGAATTGTCTCTTCGCTAGCACCCAAACTCCACTTGTCCAAAGTTAGACTCATCAGTTCCACTCCCCTTCTCTCCATATCTCAGTGTTCCAGCTGTCTAACGAACTTCTCAAGATCTAAGAAAGAATATATTCCTTGCTCTCTTTTCTTACAAAGCCTTGTAATCCTGTATCCGGTGTCTCAAACCAATATCCTTCATTCACCTGCCTCCTTCCTGTTCCTCACTCCTCTCAGAAATGTCTCCTCAGGGAAGCCTTCCCTGACCACTCCCAATCATAAGCACTTACCACCCTGTCTTACAGACACTTGTTCACCTATATGCCTTACTTTTTAAATAGCAAGTTTCTTGACTGAGCAAAGTCTGACCTTTTTAGTTTCTTAGTTGCTCAGCACAGTGGTCTGGCAGGGAGTGTAGATGCTCAATGAATCTTTGGAGAAGTAAATGAATGGAAGGATGCATCCCGGTTCTGGTTGCTGCTGCCAAATGGCTGTGATGCTATTTATGGTCCAGCAGGGAGGCTTAGCATAGTCTAGGCAAAGATAGAATTGTAGAAATTTTAAACTGGAAGAAACTAGATTGTCTGGTCCAAGGAATCCAAGGTCCAATGTGGTGGCAGAACCCGAACCGGAACTCCGACTACCCCTCCAATTCATTATTCACAAGCTGGTTCTTTCTACTAAAACTAGGTCATCTGATAAGGAAAACAGTTAGAATGTGAGATGAGTCCAGAAAGAAATGTCAAAAACTCTGCTGATACACTTGCAATCTTTTATTTATTGTTTAACTTTGATTCCACAGAAAAATGTCCAGAATATGTAAGTATCTTTTCTGCCCTCACATACATATTTTTCTGAAAGAAATTAACAAGGTTAAAAATGCATTAGGAACAGACAAGTATTTTTTCAAAGATCACAACCAAAATAGTTAAAATTTAGAGTGTATGCAAAGATAGTCAATGTATAAATGAAGAAGATGGGGGGAACCCATCTTCTAGAGTCATAAATGAAAAAAATAACTTCTCTACATATTCTATGTCAAAATTATTAGGGATTAAATTACAGATGGAGGAAGCAGCAGAGAGAAAATACGCAGCTTTATTTATATACTCTTTACCAAGAAAAAAAAGTGGTTAAACATTTAATGAAAGAAAAACCTAGGAGGTTTACAGTTGGCTCAACTTTCACAGAAAATTTAAAATATTTTTAAAATTGTAGCCTACGAGGAAGACAAAAGTGAATAAATTAACTACATCTCCAGCCATATTAACCAAACAAAAAGAGAAAAGTCATAATAACAATAGCAAAACATAGAATATACAATTATATTTATAGAAAGACATTAAGGACATAGAGACATGCTTATGATATAATCATAAGAGAAAGAAGCAGGTCACAAAATTGCATAAGATTTTATAAAGAATTTAAAGGAATTATACTAAATTATGGGTAATCAAATTATGGTATTCTTCTTTTCTACACCTTTATAGCTTTCTGTACCTCAAAAGTATTTAACTATGAAATGTATTTTGTCAGGAAAAAAAAAGAAAAATACAAAGTGCTAGCAGAACAGAAGTCATAAAAAAGAAATCCATTTTTACTCTTTTAAACTGTTAGGACTTCCACTTTTGGCTAAGTTGGAGTAACAGGAACCAGATTTATTTTCCCATTTGAAACAAACAAAAAAAATCAAAGTACATTGAACTATAGTTTTCAAAATTATCCAGACCATGCTGCATGGAGAGGGAGTCCAAAACGAACCAGTGGTTTCCCTCAGTTGAGCCCATGGAGCTGGGAGTCCAGAAAAGCCAAGGCAACTTGAGGTCTCAGGGCACAGGACCAGAGAAGAGAGAGAGCCACAAGGAACTGCAGGGATGTGCACAGGGTCCCGCTCAGGGTGTGTGTGTGTGTGTGTGTGTGTGTGTGTGTGTGTGTGTGTGCGCACGTGCGCACGCACAAACCAAGGCCAGGGAAAACCACCTGGAAAGATAACAGGAAACAATCTGCAAAGTTCGCACAGGGCCAGTTTCTCTTCCCACCAGCCAGAATAGAAAACCTCATGATTCATGGGGTGTCAAGTAAAATACTCAGAAGAGTTTTGTCTCAGTAGCAGCCAAAATAAGCCCTAAACTTTGCTCTTGTCTCTTAAGGTACAAGACCCAAAAGAATTAAACTGTCTCCATGTAACCAACTCAGACAAAGGTTGAAAATATTTAAAGGCCTTTTAGGGGTATCTGGGTGGCTCAGTCAGTTAAGCATCCAACTCTTGATTCCAGCTCAGGTCATGATCTCAGGACTGTGAGATTGATCCCTGCATCGAGCCCTGTATCAGGCTCCACTCTGGATGTGGGGCCTGCTTAAGACTCTGTCTCTCCCTTTTCCTCTGCTCTGCCACCCCCTTTCACACACACTCACTCTCTCCCTTTCAAAAAAAAAAGTATATATATAATTTATATTTATAAATATATATATATTTTACATATATATATATGTATATATATATATTTTTTTTTAAGGACTTTTAAAAATCCAGCACCTAACAAGGTATAATTCACAAGGTCTGGGATCTGGTCTTTTTAATTACCAGGCATGCAGAGATGCAGGATAATAAAACCAATAATGAGGAGAAAACTGTCATTAAAAACAACCCAGAAATCACACAAATGATAAAATGAGTAGATGGGACATTGAGACAATTAAAAATTGTACATTTATTCCGTATGTTCAAAAAGCTAGAGGAAAGCTTGAACATATTAAGCAAAGTCAAGGACAACATAAATAAAACCAAAATCAAACTTCTGGAGACAAAAACTATAATGTCTGAGATGAAAAATATACTAGATGGGATAAGAAGGAGATTAGACATTACAAAAGAAAAAGTTGGTGAACTTGAAGATAAAACAGTAGACACTGTACAAAACAAAATCAGAAAAAGACTGAAAAGATGGCAGACTTACTCCAAATTGATCTTATAATTCAAAGCAATCAAAACGTCAGTGTGCTTTTTGGAGAAATTGACAAGCTTCTCCTAAAACTTATATGGAAATGCAAAAATTTATATGGAAATTTATATGGAAATGCAAAAAAAAAAGAACTGTAGCCAAGACAGTTTTGAAAAAGAAAAGCCAATTTGGATGACTATCATTTCAAAAATTACCACAAAGTCACATCAATCAAGACAATATAGTATTAGTACAGGTGTGGACATACGGACAACTGCAACAACCTAAAAATCCAGAGGCAAATTGTTAATATTATGGCCAGTTGATTTTTAACACAATTATATCAATAGCTGCTAATAAGCATCATCCTGCATAGAAAGGAACAAACTACCAATAAATGCTACAGATTGGTCAAACCTCAGAAACATTAAGTGAAAGAAGCCAGACCCAAAAGATTTTATATGATTACATTTATATGAAATTGCCACCAAAAGGCACACTTATGGAGACAGAAAGCAGATCCGTGGTCGCCTGAGGCTAAGGGTAGGAGAGAGAATTGACTGCAGGCAAGCACAGGGAGACATGAGGGGGATGGAAATGCCCAAACTGCACTGTGCTAATTTAGAGCACAGCTCTGTAAATGGACTAAAAAATCATTGAGTTGTACAGTTCGGTGGGTGAATTTGAGGCTGTGTAGATGATATCTCAGTAAAGCTTAAAGAAAAAGGACAGGGAAAGAAAGAAGAACCCACAGAGATGACTGAGGCATGGACAACAAAACTCTTCTCAATTTTCATTTCACATAGGTGTTTGTCTTGCCTTTTTCTAACTTATTTTATGATGCGAGTAATCTGTTGTATATGTTCATGTATGTTTTTTACACTTAAAAATCCATGTAAGCAAAAAGAATAGAAAAAAAATTATACATAATCCTGGTGCCCAAATCAATATGTTAATGAATAGAAGGCATTCTTCCAAACTTATTTTATATGTTTACTTCTCTGTTTATACTGAAATTTCCTGCCTTATTTTGAAGAGACTGAAATGTTTTCCCTACTCTCTTGAATAGGCTATTTCTAACTATATTATGACAGATCCTTGTGGGGGTGGGGGGTTCTCTTTTATGGGATTAATACATTTATAGTGTATTCACATAAATTAATTTGTGTCAATTTGCAGGAATGGTTCCCCAAGGTGAGGCCAACTTTGCTCCATCTCTGAGCCCGGGGAGCTCCATGGTGCCGATGCCAATTCCTCCTCCTCAGAGCTCTCTGCTCCAGCCAACTCCACCTTCTTCTGGGTACCAGTCACCAGACATGAAGGCCTGGCAGCAAGGTGCAATGGGAAACAACAAGTAAGTAAGTTTTTATATATGAGCATCCCTGATCCCTGCAGCACATAGAACAGTCATGCCTTCACAATCAAAATAGAATAGTATTGGCTACTGCCATTTGCAAGTTGATGGAACTGAATTTTATGTGATAGCAAAGAGAAATAATGACTTCTAAATCCTTTAAGTTTCAAGTTATTTTTAAGGTAAATATGTATGTTTACAGCGCAGGAAAGTGATCTAGTGGCTCCCAACCTTCCCATCCCACCGCCAGCATATCTGAAGAACTTGATCAACTCCTGTGTGTAGCAGAGCTTCCCTGGGACAGATACAGAAATGGGTACTTAAAAAAAAAAAAAAAGTGTTCTTTATAAACACACTTAAAAATCCTAAAAATTTAAAGCAAGAATGGCTAAATATCAGAATTCACTAGAGCCTTAACAGCATGTTTGAAAGCAACAGCAAAGGTTTTGAGACTTCTCAGGCTGTTCTGCCTCAGCCAGCTTTTTGAATCTCTAGATTTTTGGTGGCCTCATCTTGCCCATTCTGCTTAGAATTATCTCACTAATGTCATTTTCCCCCCAAATCCTGGCTGCTGAACTTTTCACACTTCACTTGAGTTTTATAAGGCTTTTAATTAGGTTGTGTCTTGGTTCTAATGACAGGGAAGCCGTTTGATCTGACAACATAATAAGTAAGGCAGTTAAAGTTGAAAACTTAAGACCATATTCTCCTAAAGTTCACTGAAAGGTGAGAGGAAATCTTCCCGTTAGAGAACTGTGTAGCTCTCAGTGAGGACCGTGTGTAAATTAGGTAGAAATGAACTGTCTATATAACATGCAAGAAGAATTTAGTCTCCTAATATGTTCTAATCCCGGCTTTCTAAATTCACTTTAGATTCCACGATCCATGATTGTCGTTATTCCCTTACAGACACTCCACTCCCTTGCCCAGCTCTCCCTCTGTTGCGCTTGGCCCTGCTAGCAAAACGCTCCCTAATGAAATCCAGCTAAACTCTAGCTCCATACCTACATCTAAGCATTTAAATGTGTCTTGGAAAAAACACAGTCCTCCTGACAGGTCTGCTCCCCTTTACAGTTAAATTCCCTAAAAGACTCTTAACGATTATTCTCTTTCTCTTGTGGACCAGTCAGGCTTTCATCCCTGCCACTTTACCAGAAGTATTCTTGTCAAGGTCATCAGTGTCCTCTGCAATGCCAAATGCGGTGATTGTTGGTAGCATTTGACATATTTGAGCGTTTATTCTTTCTTGAAGCTTCTTCATTTAGTTTCTGGAACAACTTTCTCTCTTGAGAAAGGTAACTCTCATCCTGTCTCTCAGGTCCTCTGCTGGATCTTCCTCATCTCCCTGAGCTCCATTTGAGGGCCTCAGAGCTCATTCTATCTACTTGCTCCCTTGGTTATGCTGTCTACTTTATAGCTATAAATGCCTGTCCCAATGTTTATGACTCCCCAATTTAAATCAGTTAAGCGTCTGCCTTCGGCTCAGGTTATGATCCCAGGGTCTTGGGATCAAGTCCCTCATTGGGCTCCTTGTTCCGCGGGGAGCCTGCTTCTCCCTCTGCCTGCCGCTCTCCTTGCTTGTGTGCTCTCTTTCTCTCTCTCTGTCTCTCTCTCTCTCTCTCGGACAAATAAAATCTTTAAAAAAATAAAATAAAGTCTATAAATCTCCAGCCCAGACTTCTCCCCTGAACGCCATACTGTACGTGCAACTGCCTGATCGACATCCCACTCAGAAGTCTAATAGGCATTTCAAGCTTAACCTGATAAAATCTGAAGGGGTATATTCTCCCCCAAAACCTGCTCCTCTTCTACTTGTCCCCATCTCACTGAACGACAACTTCATTCTTCCAGTTATTCAGAAGAAAACCTCTATCTCCTCTCATATCGCACATCAGACAGCCCATCAGCAAATCCTGCCAGCTTCTTAGCAGCTCTCACTTCTTCCCTGCCCCATTTGGACACTTCAGTGCCAGCCACCATCATCTTTGCCCTGGACTGTTGAAGGAGCCTCCGGTCTCCCTGCTTCCACCCTTGCTCCTCTGCAGTGTAATCTCCACGTGGAGGCCAGGTGATGCTTTTCAAACGTGAGCGGTATGGCAGTCCTTCACTCACAACTCACCAGCTGACTCAGAATGCAGGATAGGGCCTGTGAAGCCCACATAATCTTGTTCCTGGGTCCCTTTCTGACCTCAGCTGCTATTCCCATCACTCAGTTTGCACAGTGGTATCTGTTTATTCTTCTGTTCCTCACATGTGCCAAGTACATTGCAAACTCAGGGCCTTTGCGTTTTTAAATCCCTCTGTCAGAATGTTCTCCTCACAGCAGCCACATGGTTTGCTCTCTCACACTTCAAGTCTCTCCTTAAATGTCACCTTATTAGACATAGATATTAAATGTCACCATATTAAACTTCCCTGACCATCGTTTCTAAAACAACAGCAGTTTCCACCCCCTCATCCCTTTGTTCCCTTCTGTATTTCTCTTCATAGTCCTTACCACCTGACATATTGTTTGTTTGTGGTCTGTCTCTTCCAACTAGAATATAATCATCCTAAAAGCAAAACTTTGTTTACTTGGGTATGTCCACCCTTAATGGTGAGCACTTAATGTACATCTTTTGAGTGAATGAGTACAAAAATTCCCTGTCTTACCTCAGTCGCTTCTTGGGTTCAGATTCAAATGTGGGCTTCAATTTTTGTTGTACTTTGTTTTTGTGAACTTTGATTTAGCCAAATCATTTGAAAAAGAAAATAGTTGTCACCAAGTCTCCAAGCATTCACACTTGCTTACTTGCTTCATTAGTCAACATAGGCAGCATGCATTTTGTGACCCCTCGCTGTTTATCTTGCACAGCACAAGCTACCACAGGGAACTGGGGCCAACTGCCCTTGCTGTCAAGTTACCAAGAGTCCAGTTGGTGACAGCAGTAAATGGAGAGAAGTAACACATGAAACAAAGAATCATTTAGTAGAATGATGGAATAGAGTTCAGAGACTGTGTAATGTAATTCTTTTTCATGATCTCTCCGTTGGCAAGAAAAATAAAGGGTTAAACCAAACCTCTCTGTCCTGGAACAGTGCAGATTTGGAACACTAGTTGCTAGGAAGAGTCTGAGCGCTTGTTAGCATTTTAAAGCCTAGGAAAGCCTGTTGTTTAACCCTTTGTTTTTAGACTTACATGACCTGGAGCACCTCCCTGCTTGTTAATAATACCTCTAATACCTATGGAAGCCACTTCAGGCCAAAGTCTTCATCCTTACCTTCCCCCTCCCCACCATGATTTAGGGGCTTCCAAATACCTGGTGCTAGTGTAAGAAACTGTAGTAACTGCCATGGGGCTGACCAAGAAAGCAGAGGGAGGGAGAATTTCTTTGCACCTTGGGCCTAAGGTGTCGGGGAACCCCATGGTTCTGAGACCTAGAACAGTGATTGATGCTGCAGAGGGCTTGGTCTTCTTCCCATAATGGAAGAAACTAAAATGGAACTATTGGCAAGAGCAGTTTGAATGAACTTAAGCTAATATAAGTCCCAAGAATAAATGTGAAAAGAAATTAAATCCTAAACTTTTTTCACTAAGTATGACATCATTGCAGTCCTTGAAGCTTCTGCATGCATTAACTTAACATAGCCCTGAGTTGAGCCTTCACAGTGGGGATTTATGGATCAGTTGACAAATGAGCATTGTCTGGGGCAGAAATGTTCTCATTAGAAAATGGGCAGCAAACTAATAGGTTTTTCCTCACCTTTAGTTGTGGGGACACTGCCTCACAAGCGTCACACTGTACAGACATTAATGGTTCAAAGATGTATTATTGACCATTTCCTAGGCATATAATTTTCTTTGAGCATTTGTGTTTTATAATTACTTGGGGAAAATTTGCTGCTTTTCTTCAGACATGATGAATAGGCTGTTTCTCAGTCTGTTAATTTTAGCATGATTACCTTAATCTACCAGAAACTATAAATGTCAGTATATCCTGTTTACCTCCCAGGAGCTAGCAAGGAATAGATAAGGGATAGATAAGTCACTGATGGGGTAAATAATTTTTAGAAATCAAATTCTCCAGAATTAACATTAAAATAGGTGGAATTCTGTGCTCGCTTCGGCAGCACATATACTAAAATTGGAACGATACAGAGAAGATTAGCATGGCCCCTGTGCAAGGACGACACGCAAATTTGTGAAGCGTTCCATATTTTAAATAAAAAAAATAAAATAAAATAGGTGGAATTCAATCAGTAGTTTATTGTTTAACAACTGATAATCTTAAAACATTTGGTGTTTTGTAGAACTTGTAAAAGACACAATTCATATCATTTTCCTTTAGATGTGTATATCTGTATCATTTAGAATTTGGGAGTTCAAATATAAAGTTTCAAGTTGTATTTACTTGGAGGTTATTCCATTCTGTTCTACCTACTAAGAGAAACAGTCCAAACTATAACAACAGTCCAGAATGAGGCCATAAAGAAGGAAGTCAGTAAAACAAGCCCTCTGAAAAACATAATTGCCCTTGCATTTTGCTTCTGGAAAAGACATAAAGCCACCTTCTGGCCTGAGAAGACCTTTGGAGTCTTTAAAAACATTACATTTGCCAAATAAAAATATCTGGTTATATTCCTCTTAGTTTATAGCATAGTGAAAGCAACCAGAAGCTGAATCCTTGAGAAGTGACAGCAAGCTCTACAACATTGAATAAAGGCCCTTGAGTCTTAATGTGCATAAATAGTTAGAAATGTGACTTTCTGTGCCTGCCCTCAGAAACTGATTCACTAGGGCTGGAGTAAGGCCTGGGAGTCCCAGTTCTCAAAGAGTCCCAGGGAATTCTCTTCATATGGTCTCTGGACTTCCCTTAGAAAAACATTGGTGTAGATACCAGAAAATCTATAAATAAGAAGCAGTCCAAACCTCATCAGTTGACAGCACTGAGTAATAATAACCCATGTCCATAATTCACAAAAATAAAGATATTTACTGAGTGCTTGTCATGTGTCACTTATTACTAGGGACAAGGAATGAGTGGAACAAGATAGTACTGTTCACCTTAAGTGTTAAGTCTAAGAAGGTGTACAAGCAATCATAGTATAAGAATGCCATCTTTGAATCATGGATTCCTTTGTTAATTCATTCCGTGAACATTTATTGAACATTGATATATGTCCCAGGCATTTTGCTTAAATAGAACATTCTTGGTTTACGAAGATAAAATAGTATAATAAATTTTAGAATGATTTTGATTGTTAAATGAGTATATTACAGTTATCTGGAAGATGTACTTATGTGGAAAACTTTCTTAATTATTCAGCTAATTGGAACTTAACAACTCTGATACCAGGCCAGATAATTGTAACTTAAAACGAGCTCTCTGTAGTTATTAAATCCTTTGGGCAGAGGTCAAAATTCATCTGAATTACACTCAATTTCTATATATTGTAATAAGATATAAAGTCTTAACATGTAGTTTAAGAATGTAAAATCTTTTCTTTGGAATTGTATCTAATACTCAAGAAACAGTTCACATTACCCCCGTGTTCACGATCTGTGGATGTAATTGGGATTGTTTTTGAGTTAACAGTGTGTTCAGTCAAGCTGTCCAGAACCAGCCCACGCCTGCACAGCCAGGCGTGTACAACAACATGAGCATCACCGTGTCCATGGCAGGTGGAAACACAAATGTTCAGAACATAAACCCAATGATGGGCCAGATGCAGATGAGCTCTTTGCAGATGCCAGGAATGAACACTGTGTGCCCCGAGCAGGTAAGTGACACAGCTGGCACACTTGCTGCCCACCCCCCAGACCACACCACAGGTCATTCCTCTGGGGAAAATCAGGTATGTTCAGTTACTCGTCAAAAATAACCACACCGTCCAGTGATGCGTGTCAGTTATTTCTCAATAACACTAGGGGGAAAAGACGCCCTTCTTTATGATTTCCCACTATCTTTTGATAATTACTACCTCTTAAGATATACAATGGAAATTTTGACAGACCTGGTAAGATTTTAGTCTCAAGAGATTTTATTGTTTTAGATTTATTATAAAATGATACAGGGGCACCTGGGGGTCTCAGTCAGTTAAGCATCCGACTCTTGATCTCCGCTCGGGTCTGGACCTCAGGGTCATGAATCCAGGCTCTGAATTCAGGCCCTGAGTTGGGCTCCACGCTGGGCATGGAGCCTACTTAAAAATAAATAAATAAAATAAAATGATACATATAATACATTGGCTTGTAACTTACCCCTTTATATTCTGAACACATTTTCTTCACTTTTCCCTTTCATTTCAGCAAACATTTATTCAGTACTTACTATATACAAAGATAGCTCTGTGGGAGATAATAGTAACAAGTTGGGGAGACACAACATAAACAAAGGATCAGTTGAATAATAGGACAAAACTGCTGCGTAAGAGACAGACCTCCATGGGACCGTACATTTTATATCAGATTGGGGTATGTGCAATTCACTACTGAGGGTTTCAGGGAAAAGCTGCGTGATTAAGAAAGGCTTCTTGGAAGGTTTGCCTGAAGAAAGAGAATAGAAAAAAACATTCAAGACTGGTTGCCACAGCATAACCTAGGCAAGGGATAGAGGTTGAAAAGTCTCATGAAGTTAAGGGGACATTGATATTATATTTAAAGCAGAATTTATGTGGTAAGCTTTTTGGGGGCGTTGCAAGCCATCTAAATGTTTTAGCGTTTATCCTGGAGCCTCCTGAAGATTTTTAAGGATAGAATGACTAAATTCAAAATGATATTTAAGAAGATCATTGCAGGGGCGCCTGGGTGGCTCAGTCGTTAAGCGTCTGCCTTCGGCTCAGGTCATGATCCCAGGGTCTTGGGATCGAGCCCCACGTCGGGCTCCCTGCTCTGCGGGAAGCCTGCTTCGCTTCTCCCTCTCCCACTCCTCCTGCTTGTGTTCCCTCTCTCACTGTGTCTCTCTCTGTCAAATAAATAAATAAAATCTTTAAAAAAAAAAAGAAAAAAAAAAAAGATCATTGCAGTACTTCCCTGTAGTTACTGTTCTCATTTGAGCAACCACAAAGTAGACTGTGCTCATGTAGCCATAATTTATAACAAGTCTTAAATTACCTTTTCTATAGGATGCCTTTTTGATGTGAATTTTTTTAGAAAACTTTCTGTTCCCCAGATATTATATAATAAGTCCCTAAGGAGTTTAGCAGGGAAAAAAATCAACAACTTAGTGATTCATTTCTTATAGCAAAATAGAAGACCTACTAGTATTGTCTGTTTCCTTGTTCTTATTATTCAGTTATTAGAATTTTTCACTACCTCCAGCAGATTACAATAATAAAAAATATAATGAATTAGGTAAAAGAATATTACACTTAAAGCATAGCTCTTATTTAGTTGGGTCTTGCTTTCTTACTCAGTTCGACAATCTGTACCTTTTATTTGGAGTGGTTAGCTCACTGACATGTAATGTGATTCTTAATATGGTTGAATTGAAACATCTCATCTTTTTTGTTTTTTTTTTGTTCCATCTCTTGCCTTTCTTTGGTTTAATTGAACATTTTAATTCATTTTATCTCCTTTGATGGCTTATTAACTATATATAACTCCATTTTGTTAGTTTAGTGGTTGCTTCAGAATTTATAGCATACATCTTTAACTTATTGTCATGTACCTTCAAGTGCTATGATAATTACCTCGTGTATAAGAACCTCACAGCTGTTGACTTCCATTTCTCCCCTCCTGTGCTGTTGTTACCATACATGTCTACTTATGTCATATACCCCACGTACTTTTACTTTAAACAATTACATATTTTTTTAATTTTAAGAATGTATGATGACTAACAATGTAATAAAATAAAATTAAAAATAAATAAGACAAAACAAAACAAAAAAGAATGTTTATATTTACCTGTGTAGTGATTTACAGTGGTCTTCATTCCTTTGTGTAGATCCAAATTTCCAGCTTGGTATCATTTTCCTTCTGCCTGAAGGTCTTCATTTAGCATTTTTTTTTTAAGATTTTATTTATTTATTCATGAGAGACAGAGACAGAGAGAGAGAAGCAGAGGGAGAAGCAGGCTCCCCACTGAGCAGGGAGCCCGATGTGGGACTCGATCCCAGGACTCTGGGATCATGACCTGAGCCGAAGGCAGACGCTTAACCATCTGAGCCACCCAGGCACCCTTCATTTAGCATTTCTTATAGTTTGCCGCTGCTGAATTCTTTCAGCTTTTGTGTGTCTAAAAAAGTTTTTGTTTCCCCTTCATCTTTGAAAGAGTTTTTTCCCTGAATTTTAGGTTGACTTTAGTTTTAGCTTTCAGTACTTGAGAGATGTTGCACCGCCGCAGTGTTTCTGATGTGTTATCTGCTGGCATTTTCTCTTTGTTCCTCTGTACATGATTGATTTTTCTCCCACTCTTGCTTTTAAAAAAGATTATTCTCTTTGTCACTGGTTTTAAGTAATTTGATTACAGTATGCCTTAGTGATTGTTTTCATGGTTCTTGTGCTTGGAGTTCAGTGAGCTTCTTGATTTATGGATATATAATTTTCATCAAATTTGGAAAACTATTGACCATTGTTTCTTCAGGTATTTTTTCTGTCACCACCCACCTCCTTTCCTTCAGAGACTCTTAATTACACACACATACATACACTATTATATTAATTTATATTATATTATATTATATTATATTATATTATATTATATTATATTATATTATATTATATTATATTTATTATATTATATATATATACATAGTTGGCCACTTGAACTTGTCCCACAACTCACTGATTCTCTGGGTTTGCGGATTTTGGGGGGAGGGGTAGAAGGTCAGTCGGTTTTTTTCTCTGTGTGTTTCATTTTGGATAGTTTCTATTGCTGTAGCTTTAAGTTCATGAATCTTTTTCTTTTCTTTCTTTCTTTTTTTTTTTTTTTGCAATGTCTGATCTGTTAATTTCACCCAGTATATTTTTCATCTCAGGTATTCTGCTTTCCTCTCCAGAAGTTCAGTGCAGACCTCTTTTGTATCTTCTGTACCTCTAACACGTTTAGCCTTTCCTCTTATCTTCTTGAACATCCAGAATATGGTTCTTGTAATTGTCTTAATATTCGTGTGTGTCAGTTCTATCGTCTGCATCATTTTGGGGTTGGTTTCAATTGATTGACTTTTCATTATAGGTCATATTTTTCTGCTAATTTGCATGACTTGGTAATCTTTTATTGGGTGCCAAACATGTGAATTTTACCTTGTTGATATTCCTACATTCTTGAGCTTTATTCTGGGAAATGGTTCAGTTACTTGAAACAGTTTGACCCTTTCAGGTCTTGCTTTTTTGTTTAGTAGGACCAGAGCAGTATTTAGTATAGGGCTCATTTTGCTTTACTACTGAGGCAAAGCCTTTCTAATATGTTGCCTGATACTATATGAATTATGATGTTTTCCACTCTGGCTGGTTGGATCAGGACCTATTCCCAGCTCTGTGTGATCTTTGGGAATTACTCCATCAACATCTTTTCCGGTGACTCTTTCCTCTGCTTTGGGTAGTTCCCTAAAATCCATTAGCAGATCAGTACTAAGTTGCAGACTCGAGGGGACCCTCTGCAGCTCTTCAGAGCTTTCTCTCTGCTTAGCTCCCTCTCCTCTGATATTCTGCCCTGTGAACTCCAGCTGCCTTGACCATCTGACATCCAGCTGCATCATCTCAGCTCAGGGAGCCTGCAAGGCTCTGCCAGGGTTCCCTGTCCCCACTCTGGCTGCAGCCTGGAAATTCTCTGGAGACAGTAGGCTGAGGCAATTGTAGGACACACCTCAGTTGTTCCCTAGCTCTTAGGGATCACTCTCCTTCATTGGGTTTGTCCAGTGTCTTGAGTGCCTTCGTTTCATATATTTTATCCAATTTTTTCATTGATTCAGGCAGAGGATATACCTGATTGCTATTACTAAATCTTGGCAAGAAATAAAAGTTGTTTGCTGATTAACTTTTGTATGTGTGAATTTAACTTTTTATTGAAGTATCATATAAGAATATACAGAAAAATATACAACTCCATGAATTTTCACAAACTGAACACATCTTTATTTTTTTATTTTATTTTTTTTAAAGATTTTATTTATTTATTTGAGAGAGAGAACATGAGAGGGGGAAGGGTCAGAGGGAGAAGCAGACTCCCCGCTGAGCAGGAGAGCCCAATGCGGGACTCGATCCCGGGACTCCAGGATCATGACCTGAGCCGAAGGCAATCGCTTAACCAACTGAGCTACCCAGGTGCCCTGAACACATCTTCAAAGCTACCATTCAGATCAAGAAATAAAACATTATCAGCGGTACCCCGGAGGTTCCCTTCATGCTCCCTTCCACATCCCTCTTCACCCCTGCAAAGGGAAACACTGTCCTGACTTATAACAACACAGTAAATTGCTAAGCTTTTTATTTCTGCTGCACCCCTATTTTCTGTCAGTGAGATTATTTTTCATTGAAGAATTTGGTCTTCAACTTAAACAACTGGCTCGTAATTTGGTCTTGTACTTATCTTTAATAGATAAATGATCCAGCACTGAGACACACAGGCCTCTACTGCAACCAGCTCTCATCCACTGACCTTCTCAAAACAGAAACAGATGGAACCCAGGTCAGTAAGAAAATTTAAAACCCAGAGCTGCCAAATGTACTGTAGATACACAGGAAACTTTGTTTTAGCATCGTGGTTAAGAGCCTGACCTTGGGAGTCAGACCTGGGTGTGAGTCCTGGCTCTGCTCTTCTTAGCTGTGTCCTCCTGGACATGTTAGGGAACTTTCCTGAGCTGCTACTTAACCAACAGAACTAACAAGATACCTGCTAATACGATTGTCAAGAGGGTTAAATGAGAGAAGTTTTCAAAAGGTTTAATCCAGTGGTAAAACAGGGTAAAGGGATCACAAATGGTGGCCACTAATTGTTATACAGTAAACAAGCACAGTTCTGAAACTCATGTGTAATCAAAGTACCTCACTCAGTAAATTCAGACAAAATAGAGCATCTGCTGTTACTCTGCCTCCTTTTAGAAGTTTTGTTTCAAAACAAAACAGATAGCAAGGCTGGGCACTTTCCTATATTAACCTAAATTTAGAGATTTCGGATGTTTGAGTTCACTTCAGTAACTTTGATTTAGTCTTTAGTCTCTTAATAAATATATATTTTTAAGATACTATACAGGCATTAGGGTAAGGTGGAGATAGAAAGAAACATGAGACATGTTTGCCCTCTAGGTGAACTGTGGGGAGAAGTGAGGAAGGGAAGTTCCATTTGTGAAATGCTTATAATTTGCCCAGCACTGTGCTAAGCACTGTGCTTTATCTCACATAAGCCTCACTACAACACTATGAAGGAAGTAGTATTCGTTTTGTTCACAGATGAAGAAACAGATTTAACTACACGCACAATTCACAAAGCTAGAAAGTGGCAGAGCTGAGGTTCGACTCAGGTATTTCTAACACTGAAGTTCATGCTCTTTCTACCATACCACTTAGGTCCTCTTGAAAGATAGAACATGTAGATATATACACATTAATTGTCACATAGCCAAAAGAAGGCAAACTCAAATTTATGTTACAAGTAACAGGAACCATAGTGTTCAAAGAAAGGAGAAAATGCTGTGAGGGTCAGAAGAGCATTTCCACAGGAGCTGAACTGGACCTTGAGGACAGTGAGCAAGGCAAGGTGAAGGAGAAGGTGTCAGAGGCTGGAGGAGGGAGTGAGCTTGCAAGTCTAGGGGACCAGAAGTAGAGGGCACGGAGACAGGGAAACAGTAGTGTCTTAGCATGGTCCTGGGAAACCAAATCCACTGAAGGTAAAAATAAGATTTTATAGGAATTAAATTTGGTAAAGTAGATTGGGGCAGATTTCCGGGAGCCTTGAATGCTAAACTCAGGGGTTTGGATTAAGTCCTACAGATGAAGTGTCACCCTCAGGAGGAGCAGTGTTGCAACCACCAGCTCAGGCTTCATCTTGAGGAGGAAGAGGGACAGGAGGAGCAGCGAGCAGCCTCCTCAGGAGGAGGAGGACCAGCTAGAGCCATGTCCATAGTTGGAGTCACAGGAGATAGGATCTGAGTCCTGTGAGGGTGAAGAGGGGATTTTATGATGGGGAAAATGAAGTCTTCATTAGAAGGTTTCCGAAGTCTCACTCCTGCAGACATATACTGGGCAGCTTGGCAAATTAATTAAAACTAAACAAACGAGTTTTAAAGTTCTGGAGCTCTGTAACAGCATTTGGATTGGTGTGAAAACTCTGTCAGAAAATCTTAGGAGATTTGGGCTCCTCGCACACCACTCTTCTCACCTGGCAAATCGTAGGGTTCCTATTTGTCTTGCTTTGCCTGTCTGTGGAGGTGTGGCGCTATCTGAAGTCCTTTGAGGTCTGGTCTGAGGCATCCTGTTTTTAAGTAGCCGTTCAAAATGGCTGAAGTTTGGTTTGATCTTTTCCATTTTTTTTTTAAATTTCAAAATAGGCTATCTTAAAAGCATTCTTTTTAAAGAAGCAAAATTTTCTCTCTAGTTCATTTGATCATGCCTTTATTAAGAATGTTTTTTAAGTGGGGACAGAAACACCTTGTGCTTTGCCCCAGTATTTCATATGTTGAAACACATAAACATGAAATTTTACATGCTATTATTTTTCTTAATCAGTCAGTGCCTAAAAGCCCTATAGCTTGTGCTTTATGCCAAGTTTCAGTGGCAGAACCTTCTTTCTGTTGTAGCCCATCATGCAATCTCTGTTTGCTCCAGTGCTTTTGTATTTGCCAAACAGAAGCTTGGGAGTGAGACGGGTGTACAGGAAAGGAAAAGAACCAAGGAGGAGGGTTCAAGGAGGATTGAGGACTACCTGTGTTTGGAGAACAGAGACGGGAAGAGGCAAGAAAGAGCACAGAACCGGGAAAGAACAGAATATAGAGAAGCAGGAAGAAGGCTTAGTAGGGGGATTATTGACATGGAGAGAGAGGAGGGGTCAGGGCTGGAAAAGGGAAAAGAGTAGGAAAGAGAAGTTAGGAACAGAGGGGAGGGGAGGGCACAGGGAGAGCTAGTGAGTAGACTCAGAGAGTTGGTGTATGTTAGTCGCACAAAAAAGAGCCCAAAGAAAGAAGAAAACAAATGGGAGCCTGTGGGGTCCAGAAGCAAAACTTGGGAAATCGGGCGAAGAGGAGGATAAGGAGAAAAATGACGCTAATGTAACTAGAGGTTTAATCCACCAAGCTACGAAGACTCAGCTCAGAGGCTGTCTGTCTTTTCTGAGGGATTGTAGAGTGGAGGTGTAGATGGATCAAGAGGCAAACACAGTGCGGACTGGACTGATACAGCAGTTGGAGGTTGGGACATTTGACATGTGTCCGACGGTTGATGAAAACAACTTTTATTCAATTAGGATAGAAAAGTTTTCAGAAAAGCTGAGTGTAATTGACATAAATTAGTGATGAATGACCAAAAAAATGCATCACTAATCTGAAATACTTCATGTACCTATTAAACATGAAGCACAAATTTGCCAGAGGATTCAGACCCTAACAGATGTACTTGGATGCCTTGGAAGGCATCTCAGTTCTTGGTCTGGAACATTTGCAAGTGTGATACTGGCTTTATTCAGTTCGACAAATGACTTTTTAATAAGGATGGTTGTAAAAACTAACTTCTGGCTTTGTTTTCCCAATAGAAAATGCTAGAACTATGCAACTTTAGACATTTTTAAGGGATACGTGTATTATTACTGAAAGTAGCTAAAGGGAAAATTCACACTGTTCTCAGCTAGTAATTGACTGTTATTTTTAGCTCATGTGTTTAAATGGATTGTCTGTCAGGAAAAAGAAGTTAAATATAAAATTGTTCTAATATTTTGCTGTAATTCAAAAGGCAATATGTAAAAGAGCTATGTAATAGTATATTTAGATACTACGCAAATCTTCTGGACATTAACTTTAGTAATGCTGATGTCCTATTACTAAGTTGTGGTGGTTTTTATTTTGCTAATACTGGGTTAAAGCCCTTAATTTTCTAACATCATAAAGTTTTTTTTATCCTACTAAAGTCATCCATAGAATGCTTTTGTAACCAATTTCCAAATAATATATATATATATGTGTGTGTGTGTGTGTGTGTGTATATATGTATATATATACTATATATATTTATTTTTAAACCCACCACTGGACACCCAGACTCTTGACACTGGGCTTTTCCCAATCTTGGCAATATTAGCAGTGATGCTCATTTTCATTATTGATGGCAACCCTGTAGGAGGCTTGACCATTCCAATTTTGATTTTATTTTTAAAGTGTGAACTTTCCAGAACCCTGAGCAAAATGAGTGCAGCGATTTTCTTTTTGTAGGACAAGAAGACAGAAGAGTTCTTCTCTGTGGTGACTACAGACTAGAGGAATGCTCTAGTGAGTTTCCACTTCAAGTAGTACCCACTCATAAGCCGGGGGGGCAGACCCTTCTGTCTAAACACATCTTTTATTTGTGTTCCAGCAGGTGCAACAGGTTCAGGTGTTTGCTGACGTCCAGTGTACAGTGAATCTGGTAGGCGGGGACCCTTACCTGAACCAGCCTGGTCCACTGGGAACTCAAAAACCCACGGCAGGACCACAGACCCCCCAGGCCCAGCAGAAGAGCCTCCTTCAGCAGCTACTGACTGAATAACCACTTTTAAAGGAATGTGAAATTTAAATAATAGACATACAGAGATATACAAATATATTATATATTTTTCTGAGATTTTTGATATCTCAATCTGCAGCCATTCTTCAGGTCGTAGCATTTGGAGCAAAAAAAAAAAAAAGGAATTCACTTTTGTTGGAAGATTGAGAGGTGTTTTTGTTTCTTTCTTTGTAAAGGCCTTGGATATTGAAAAAAAACAACAAGGCAGAACAGTTGGACAATCTATTTCTTGAGCCAAATTTAATTATTCTTATTTTTGTAATCAGTCATTGGCTTCTTATCTGGATGAAGGCTTTTGGAGGAGAACCAAAACGACAAGTTCCGAGAAGATGAAGCCCCACCTCTGCTGGCTCAGTCCTGACCCTGACAAGGAAGAAGGGCCCAGTGGGGCTTTGCCTGTGCCCATCCACCAAAGGCTGTCACGTGTGTCTAAATCAGCAGCCCTCCCTTTCCCGACCCGGGCAGCTTGTGTGTACAATCAGCTTCTTCTAGCAACTCTCTATCTGTTGGCTTCAAGAGAATATTTTGCCTCCCATATGTACCCCTTCTCCTTTTTTTAAAGATGGATTTAAACCAAGATGCCTCCAGGAACGAGGACGAAATGAGTATATTCACAGAGGAATCCAAAAAATACAGTTTGGGGGAAAATGCAATAATTTTTGATGAGATGGGTGAAGGACAAGAAGCGAGTTCTGTCAATTATTGTAGATACAATTTTTCTGATTAAATCTGGAAAAAAAGGCAGCCTGTTCTTTCTGCTTTTATTGTATTAACAGCTAAAGTAGCTAAAGTTATTTAAAATAAAATTAAATTTATGATCCAAGTAGCTTATTTTTCCCTTTAAATCTCACTGTAAATATATTTGATTTCTTGTAGAAATTGATTTCCTTCTGTTTAATTTTATGGTTTTATTATCATACTCTTGATTTTTCTAAACTTGTGTGTGAATATATCATTGACTGAATTGCAGTTACATTTGGCTAGTGATATTTCATTATTTTACTAACTGTGATGCCATGTATGGATTTACTTTGCAGTTCACATCAAAATGCCACTGCCAGAAAGAGCTGTTGGAGATGAGCTAGAGCACACTGCCCTAGAGTGTCCCTGGGATCACCTACCTTGAGACAGTGCAAGGAGTTAACACCAGAAGTGCACAGGCTACTTGTACAGAGAAAAATTAGTACTCAAAGAAAATTTTCCTGTGTTTTAGATTGACTGTGGGGATTTGAATTCTCATCAGTGCAAATATAAATTTCTCTATCCTACTCTGAGGCTAATTGGTACCGTATTTTCCCTTTGTGTCTTGTCACTCTGCCACGTCTTGTCTCATCCTGGCTCTAAGTCAAGGACCCAGTGAACTGCCTCTAGTTCTAGAAGTTCCACTGCAAGGCCAGGAAAGCTTGAGAAGGGTATTGTGGAAGAAGCAAAGGTAGACCCCCATCACTCGCCTTTACCTGCACCCCGGGCCTGTGAATGATGACAGCATCTGACATCGTGCACCAGCTACCTCTGCTTCCACGGCAGAGCAAAGGCCATAAGAACTAAGAACGGACGAGGAGCATGGACTCAGACACCAAGGAAGAAGCCATTTTCCCAGGTCCTCCTTTGTGCATCTCACCACCCCTAGTTACAAATAACTCCATTGAACAGCATCTACTCAGAAACTATACCGAATAAAAAGATTGCTGGAAGGGCTCACATGGGTAGCAACTATGAAACAGAAATAGGACACTCAGTTACAAACATTATCTCTTTTAGTTTTTCAGAAAATGCATCCCTGATTTCATTCATTCCCAGCTTGAACACCCAGCCATATTACTCTAGTCCTTACCAAACTGCTCTAGGAGGTCATTTCTGTTTTGTTTGTGATATTTAGATGTGCAGACTTCAGGAAGTTCACCTTTAACTTCAGCATTCCAGATGAAGTTTCCTGACTCAGTGCTTTTGCATAAGGAACTAGTTTTAAAAAGTGGTAAGGAAAATTGGAGATGCTAATAACATCCTCCCCATCCCAGCTGCACCTTAAAGTATGCATGTCACCTTCAAGGTTTTATAATTGCACTGTTTGTTTTATGTATGTACAGATTAAAATTATTGCTACATTTGAGGAAAATAAAATTGCTTGCTTCTATGTAATTCCTGTCATTCCACAGGAAATTTCACTTTTCCAGCTCCTGAATAGAATTTGTTAAACAACCTCCTGGGTTGCCTCTTCATTTACAGGGAAGAAATGAAACCTACATCCTGCAGGAATTGCCAAAGCCCCAGTGACTAATGAGTCATTAAAGGATCACAAAAGAAAGGATCCCTGAAGCCAAAGATCCTCAAAGGCACCCTGATATGAACCAGTGAAAATTGGAAAGGGTCAAAGTAAAGTTGTGAGAGTGGGCAATGAGGAAATCGTACCCTTGGCCGTTTGCCCGATGATTGAACACACTGGTCCTGCTGTTTCTGGACCCAGGAGATGGAGTCGGGCAGCCCTTCGTAGCTATAGGACACCAGCTCCATCATTGGTTTTTATATACTAACATTATTAGTATGCAGATTACAGAGATGTTGAATCTTACTTAAGGAGGCTCCTTCATTTTGCCCTTGCGTTTTATAAAATGTAGGCCCTTGTCTCTTGTTTGTGTGTTTTTAGAGCAGCCTAAATCCACCAACACTTGGCTAAGTCGGCCAGGATAAGGAGGGTAAGCAAATGTGACTCTAGAAGGCATTCCACACACAGTCCTACGTATAAATAGACACAGATTTGGTGGCTGCTCTCTGAAGTCATGCTTACAGGAGAATAAAAGCTTTTTTCCCCAATGTTGGGATAAGGCAAAAATGATACTTGGCTTAGATGAGTCTGAACATTGATTTAAATTTACGCTAAGGTAGGGGTGGGAAGGCCACTAGAAAAACTAATAGAAACAACTGAGGGAAAATGAGGTTGCTATAGAAGAACTTCCATCTTCTTTATGGTTTGGCCAAGATAGGTTCATACCTAGAAACTGTCTCCTGGGCCTTGAGAGTCAAAGGAAAAGAAAGGACAGTTGTCTATTTACAAAGGGAAGCTATGCTGATTTCCTCCTTGACATGAACCACTCTTCCCAGGAGAGCAGCTCCACTTGAAAAAAGTGAATGATTCAGAGCAAGCTTGGTCCTTGGCCATTCCTGTACCTCTGAAAAAGATCTTGATGATTTAATTAAGCCCATAAATTCTTTTTATTGGAGAAAACTGCCAAAGGAAGCATTCCTCCATCCAGAAACTTTTCTGCCAGCACTAAATTAGTTTTCTTTATATGTTTTATTTTCATTGCCACAAGAGCTCTTAACAAGATTAAAGAAACCCAAAGCTCTGGCCTCATTCAACATGTTTTATTGTCTTTTTCCAAGGCGCTAAGATGTGGAAGAATCCAGAGACGCGAACCCTGCCCTCCCAGAGGTTATATTCCACTGGGGAGGACATACGTACTTCTAATCACAATAGGACTAAGTGATATCAAGGAGAGTTAGAAGTTCCTTTGTGAGTGAAACCTTGTCTGGAGGGGCAAGGAAAGTTTCCTTGCCGAAGAAATGGCATTTGAGGTGTGGTTTGTAGGATGAAGAGGAGGGAGCTCAGAGGGCAGGGTGACAATTCTGTCTCATGGAGACAGGAAGGAACCTCAGAGAACTTTTTTTTTTTTCATTGTTAACCAGTTTCTGAGGTCTCATAAACATTAGAACTATGTCAGCTGGTGAATTGCAAAGTAATTGAAATCAGCCCTTGGCTCCAGGAGAAACATGAACCAGGCTTTGGGACCCTTACTTGGAAATTGTGGCATCCTGTAGCGAAGGTCTCTTTGATAACTAGCCCTGTCCAGCCAGAAGCATGGGCTTTTATATCTATTTTTGCCAAATGGGCCACAATAATCTGTTGTAGCATTAGGGGAACATTCAGGGAAAACACATGTGCTTTTAGGTTCATTGTCTCATTCAATCCCTGCAGTCCTTTTGAGAGAGATGTTGTAAAGAGAAAACAAACTGAAAGGTTATGACACAAAACATGGTTTATCAGGGGAATTGGAACCTGAAGCCAAGTCTTCTGATTCCAAATTCTGGATTCCCCATCCTGGACTACATGATGGAGGACTGCTTCAGAGTCTGCAGATGTTAATCTCACTGTGGCCTTAAGCAAGGCTTTCTTCTACGAAATAACTTTTTTTTTTAAAGATTTTCTTTATGTATTTGAGAGAGAGAGAGAACGAGCAAGGGGGAGGAGCAGAGGGAGAGGGAGAAGCAGACTCCCTACAGAGCAGGGAGCCTGACGCAGGGCTCGATCCCAGGACCCCAAGACCATGACCTGAGCCAAAGGTAGCCACTTAACCGACTGAGCCACCCAGGCACCCCTGAAATAACTTTTAAAAACAGGCCTTGAAAACCAGGGTGGGTTGCGGGGGAGCCCAAGGGCTGAGAAGAGAGGACCTGGTCCTTCTCCAGAGGTAGTCCAAGCCTGCCGTTCGGAGGCCTAACTGGGGCTAAGCTTTGGCATCAGGTCAGGAAGATGTCCCACTAGAGTTTGGGGAGAGGCATTCTAGCCTGCATAATCTAAACAGGAAATGAATTAGGGGCTCTATGAAACTGCAGTGTCAAACCCTTAGCTTGAAAGAATTTTGGAAAACGTGGGCTCCTTATGCAGCAGTGACTGAGGACCACTTTTGTGAGGCAGGGCCCCTACAATTCCTCCTAGGAAATTTGGTTTCTTGGATCACATCATGGAGGCAAGAATTCACTTTTCTCTGGCTCTGGAGCCTTCTGCAAACAAAGAATCTTTTTCCTCTGCTGGAGTTTGACTCCGGTCTAATCATTTGTATTTGTCTCAGAACTTTGGTTGTTTATGCAACCAGCAGAACCAACCAATGCCCACAAGTATCTGTAGCAAACCTGACACATTGGCTTGAGAAAAGAACAAAAATGTTTACAGGAATAATTTCTTCTTTTTTGTAAAGTGAGTTAGCTTTTTTTTTTTTAAGTAATCTCTACACCCAGCATGGGGCTTGAACTCATGACCCCAAGATCAAGAGTCACATACTGTATCTACTGAACCAGGCAGGCACCCCTTAAAGTAATCATTTCTATTCCATCAGGTTTTCTTCCCACTCCAATGCCCAGAGGTCCTAAGGTGCAGGATAAAACAAAACCTGACACCAAGGTTTATAGATTCCACTTCCGATGATCTGTTGCCATACAGGTAACTATGACAGGCAGTGTGGGAAGTACAGAGATAGTTGCCTGAAGCTGCTTCCTTCCTAATAATGGAGATTCTGCATCCATTAAGAAATACGTTTCTACTCTGCTAGGCCATATGGTAGGCTGATACTCTTGTCCTAATAATTTCTTAGTTTGTACAGTGCTTTCACATACAATGTCTTTTTTTTGCCATGCATTTTTTAAAATTTTATTATGTTAATCACCATACATTACATCATTAGTTTTTGATGTAGTGTTCCATGAATCCCATGAAGCAAGTGGAGTCTGAAGCTCAGATTTATGGTCAGGTGGCTGGGAAATTCTGGACACAAGAGTCAACCCTTGGGTTTTGTGATGAGACCTGCCGTTCTTTCCACTGCACAATACAACTGTTAGAGACAACAGAACCTAGACAGTGACACACAAAAACTGGGAATCCTGATGCGTTAACAGTTGTTCTTAGAAGCTTGTAAGGATTTCCATTTTGAAAATAAAACTGGGCAGTAATTTTGATTTTTTTTTCGTATTTTAAAATTTGTGTGAGGATGATAGTTCTCAAGCAAGTCCCTGTACTCTCCTGAGCAATTTCATCTTTTTCTTTGATCTCAGTACCACTTACATTGATAACACATCTTAAGTCCATTCTTCTAGCCAAGATAGGCCTCAAGATCCAGGCCTGAATTTCCAGCTGGCGAACATTGCCATGTGCATGGATCCCACCACCCCAGCCCAGCACCTCAAACGCAATCGAAAACCAGATCACTTACTTCCCCACAAACACATTCTTGTGTCCCTTATCTGAATTAACTGCATCCCCATCCTATTAGTGGTCATTTTCAACAACTTCCTCCCACTCATCTCACCAAATTGCCAACAGTTTGCCTTTGTCGTATAGCGGTCTTCTCCTTTCTAGTCCCATTAATCACACACTGAATTCAGGACTTAATTATCTTTCTTTGGATGATTACAGTAACCACCTCCCCACTTTTACCTTCATGTCTCACACAGTCTATCAGAGAAGTCTTTCTGAACACAACCTTCAGAGGCTTTTAATGACCGTTTCCTTCCTATAGTTGATTTGAAATCAACCTGCCTTTTAAGCTTCATTACGCTCTACGTTCTCTAAACAAACATTCCTGTCACACTGATCTGTCTTCATCCTTGAATTTACTACCTTCGTTCTCACTTAGATTGCCATATTCATTCTTTTTCCTCAGCCTTTAATGCTCCTCCTTTCTCCTCCCTACTTGTCCCTTCAAAGCTTCAATTTAGATCCTTTCTAAAAAGCCTTCCCTGGTCCACACGCTTAAATTAGCCCCCCTTCTGTACTGTCTTGCTCCAGTGTTTGGGCCTCCATTGGCACTTGGTTAGATGTACATCTGTTTCTCTCCTCCAACAAATTATAAGCTTTTTATTTATTTTTAAATTGTAAGCTTTTCAAAGAAGACGTTCAAGTTTCTTTCCCCGCCGCCCCCACCCCGCCGAGAGCCTTCCTTCCACATAGTAGGCTCTGAACTTCTCATTGAAGAACTAGATTCAGAAGCAGTATTTTAAATCAGGGAAAGGAGCTGATGGACAGAACAGGTACTGAGTTGTCTTCCTAGAGTCTGGATTGTTGAGCTAATGAAAAGTTGCAGAAATGTCCAAGAGTTCGGGGCACGTGGGTGGCTCAGTCGTTAGGCGTCTGCCTTCAGCTCAGGTCATGATCCCAGGGTCCTGGTATTGAGCCCCGTGTCGGGCTCCCTGCTCCACGGGAAGCCTGCTTCTCCCGCTCCCACTCCCCCCTGCTTGTGTTCCCTCTCTCGCTGTGTCTCTGTCAAATAAATAAATAAAATCTTTAAAAAAAAAAAGTGTCCAAGAGTTCAAGATAAGGTCATAATTCTACCCTGATGATTATTCTCTTTTTTCATGAAATGTGAGCCCCACAGATTTGGGGAATTTGAAGAACATTAGCTGTTACCTTTAATACTTTCCCTTCTTAAGGATGGTGTTTTTATAAAGTTAATGCACATGTAAGTTATTCAAAAGTAATACTTTTATCACGCTCTCAAACTTTGTATTTACAGATGATCTATGCTTCTGTTAAACTGTTTACTTTTCTCAGAAATTACTTCCCCGCTGAAAATCAGCTGATTGGTTGACTACAGTCTTAACTGAAAAAATAGAAAAGGCAGATCAGAGACGATCCCTTCCAGTTTTCCCTCCCAAAATGAGTACAGATCTTCCTTGACTTATGATAGAGTTATATCCCAGTAAACCCATCATAAGCTGAAAGTTACATTAGTCAAAAATGCATTTAATACACCTAATCTGCTCAACATCCTAGCTTACCCTAGCCTACTTCACATGTGCTCAGAACACTAACATTAGCCTCCAGTTGGGCACAATCATCAAACACAAAGCCTATTTTATAATAAAATGTTGAGTATCTCATGTAATATGCTGACTACCGAAAGTGAAAAACAGAATGGTTGTATGGGTACAGAAGGGTCGTCAGTGTGTTGATTGTTCACCCTCATGATCGCAGGGCTGACGGAGCTGCAGGTTGCTGTCCAGCATCACGAGTGAGTGTACCTTCGTATCACTAGCCTGGGAAAATGACCGATTCAGAATTCAAAGTGCAGTTTCTACTGAGTGCATATTGCTTTTGTAGCATTGTGAGGTTGAACATTTTTAAGTCCAACCATCATAAATCCAACCATAATAAATCAGGGACTATCTGTATATAGAATGCCCTACTATCTCTTTCACTGACAATAGAAGAATCACTCTGAGAAGGGATTCATGGTGAAATTAAACAAGAGTAAGATGGCTCTTTGTGAAATATCTATCAGATTGGCCTTTAAAACCAGTGCCTCTGGAATGTGAGTGACTTAATCAATTTGAAAAGCAGACAGATGGAACAGGTCGATGAACAGCAAGACCTTTCTCTAACAGAACCAATGTCAGACCTGGAATTCCTTTCCTTATACCTGAAGAGCCCGTCCTGCTCAGTCCTGCTTTGTTTTCAAATCTAATTTATTATACATTGCCTGTACTAAATTTTAGGCTGAACATTTTCTGTTCATTTTCTTTTTTAACTTGCAAACTGTCATAAAATAATGCAAACTTTCATTGATTTTTAAAATTAGCTTTCCACTTAATGTGCTGATGTTAGCAATTGTATTTTAAATGAAAATTATTTAGTAAGCTAGACTTTTAAAGTTCAACCAAAACCAGCGGGGAAAAAGGATCTACATAGAACATTATTTAAAGACTCATGCACATCTAAGCTTAGGCTTTAAAATTTCATCCTACCTTCTCTTGAAACTTTTTCCAAGCCTTTTATTAAGGACTTTTTCAAATGCGTATTAAAGTAGAAAAAACAGTATAATGAACCAGTTCCAAGTTTTAAAATCAGTCTTTGATGTGTGATTTTTATAACCCCAAATAAAGAGATGACTTCAGGCACTCTATCAATTTCCAGTTCAAAATTAAGTTGTGGTTAGCTTTGGAAATCTTCAGACTTAAGAGTTTGTTTGTTTGTTTGTTTAAAGATTTTATTTATTTGACAGACAGAGACACAGCGAGAGAGGGAACACAAGCAGGGGGAGGGGATGAGGGAGAAGCGGGCTTCCCACAGAGCAGGGAGCCCATCGCCGTGGGGCTCAATCCCAGGACCTTGGGATCATGGCCTGAGCCGAACGCAGATGCCCAATGACCGCCCAGGCGCCCCAACAGTTTGTTTTTTAAAGTATTACACAATAGCTACTTTAAAGAATGAATATTTTAAAGAAACAGTAATAATTTATATTTTCAGTCAAGAGATACTGATTTCTTTTTTTTTAATTTTTTTATTGTTATGTTAATCACCATATATTACATAATTTGTTTTGGTGTACTGTTCCATGATTCATTGTTTGTTCATAACACCCAGTGCTCCATGCAGAACGTGCCCTCCTCAATACCCATCACCAGGCTAACCCATCCCCCCACCCTCCTCCCCTCCAGAAAGGAGAGATACTGATTTCTTGCCTACATTTGTCATTTACTACTCCAGGCACTGGGGCTACATCAATGAGGAAAATAAAAATCCCTGTTCTCACAGAGTTTGCATTCTAATGAAGGTTGATTGACAAATGAGCAAAATACGGGGTGTGTCAGATGCTAAGTGCTGTGAAAAAAAATTAAGTAGGGAAGGAAGGACAGAGAGTGCCTCTGGAGGGGAGTGGTTACAGTTTAAAACAGGAAGGTCAGAACAGATCTTCAGAGAAGGTAACCTTTGAGTGGACCTAAAGGAGGTGAGAGAGTGAGCCTGGGAATAGGGAGAAAGAGCTTTCTAAGAGAGGTGTGAAGTCTTGAGGCTGGAGCTGAATGAATGAGAATAGCAGATGAGGCCAAAGAGGTAAGGAGGGCCAGGATGGTGTAGGGGTCTTGTAGACCAATGCAAGAACTTTGGCTTTTATTCTGACATAGGGAGCCATTGGAACATCTTAAGCAGAGGAGTGACGTGATCTTACTTGGGTTTTTAAAGAATCACTTGGGATTTTGTATTGAGAATAGTTGTAAAGAAAGCAACTGCAGAAGCAAGTAGACCTGTAGGAGGCTATTGCAATAGTCCAAGCAAGAGATGATGACTTGGACCAGGATCAGAGCACTGGAAATTGTGGGAGGTGGTCAAATTCCAGATGTATTTTGAAAGTAGGAACACACAACATTTGGGGACATTATCAGATGTGAAGTGTGAGAGAAGAATCAAAAGTAATTCCAAGGTTTTTGCCCTGAGCCAAGCTGGAAGGATGGAACTTCCATTAACAGAGATGGGCAGGTTTAACTGTCATGATCAGTTTGATATTCCTGTTAGACATACTGGAGGCAGAGATATCAAATCAGCTGTTGGATATATATGGGTTTGAAATTTAGTGGGATAGTTGGAGCTGCAGATACAAATTTGGAAGTTGTCAGCATATAGCTGGTTTTTAAAGCCAGGAGACTAAAAGATGAATGGAACCCAGTTCTCTCTCTTTTTTTTCAGATTTTATTTGAGAGAGCACACATGAGCGGGGAGAGGGGGTGGTGGGGGGAGGGCAGAGGGAGAAGCAGGCTCCCCACTGAGCAGGGAGCCCAATGACATGGGTCTCAATCCCAGGACCACTGGAATCATGACCTGAGCCAGGGCAGATGCTTAACTGACTAAGCCACACAGGCGACCCTGGAACCCAAGTCTCTTAACTAGGCCATTTCTCTCACGTTAAATAATCATGCCAAAGTAGGGTTTATCCCAGGAACAAGATGGTTCAATATCTGAAGTCTTGCAATGCGATTCCCCACGGTAACAACCGAGAAAAACCATATGATTATCTCAGCAGATGCAGAAAATGTATTTGCTTTTTTAAAAACATCCCATAAATGAATTTTTTTTTAAATTAGCAGACCCGTGGCAGAGGGGATCTTCCTTTATCTGATATAAAGTATTTGCTGAAACTCTGTACAAATAATATACCAAAGGGTGAAGGTTTAAAAACATTTCCAATTACGGTCAACAGCAAGTCAAGGACAGTTGTTAACGCTGCTCTCCGTGTGCTACAGACGCTCACCCATGCAAGGACCTGTTTAGACATCTCCATAATGCCATAAGATGAAAAAAAGAAGTAAGCATAACGATTGCATTGAAAGACACGAAATTGTCTGAGATGATAGCCCTATAGCATATACTTCGAAGGTACTGTTTAAATAGATCCTTAAATTTGAGTTGATTGTTTAAATAATTCCTGTTAGGAATTACTCACAGGTGAGGCGAAATTACATAGCCATTAAGTAGCAGAGCTCAGCCTGAATCTCAGGTCTTCTGAGGTTGTCACCTGCCTGGCTTTTGTCATTTGTACCATAACGAAGTAAGATATTTCTTATGGTTCAATTTTCATTTTGCAGCCACATCATCACAGTCATGCCTTGATTATCTCCAGGAGCCTCCTTACTGATACCCCAAGTTTCCTCCCCACTCATAGCAAATACATCTTGTACCTGTTGCCAAGTCAGTCTTCCTCTTGGATCCTTGGCACTCCTCCAGAATTCCTTACATCCAATGCTGGGAAGGAGGCGGAATACTTTATCCCCACTTCTGCCTTTATAGAGTGAATTAAGGAACATAGAGCCCCTGGTTGCTCCACCCTTACTCTTCCTCATGCAGGGTGAACGAATAACCCACTTGGTGGATGATTGCCTTTGGTCCATGTTTCTCAGTTGGGTGGCACTAATCTCTCAAAGTTTAATAGATTGAATGTGGGGTATTTGTTCTATTTGTGCTCTGCAACTTTGGTGATGTCTGCTCTGTCTGCTCGCTTTCCTTAGGATAGGAAGTTATCAAGCCCATTTAGACTATCATATAAAGCTGTATCTTCTCACCCATTGATAACAAAAGTGATATTTTATTTCTCCATCCATTTTTTTTATCATATTTATGAAGAACCTACGTTCAGAGCTTGGGTGCCATCTATTCGGCCCTTGCAGAACCCCCACAGCTAAAAGCCGGACTTAGGCCAGCATTCAAGACTTGCCAAATTTGGATCTTAAAGTAAAGGAGAAGTCGGGGTTGTATTAAGCTTAACATCAGAGGGCAGCTAAAACTGCCGAGGGCTGAGGTTCTCAGCCATGTCTCTACACTAACACCTTCCTGTCAGGGACTTTGGTTCACTATTGCCAAGATTCTCAACCAGGAAGCAGTGCACACTCCTAGGATGGCATCTCAGAATCTGTGGGGGAAGATGTATGCTGATGAAATGACAGTAAAACGTGATTTTAAATGCCCCTCCAGGGGAGCCCTCTGCATCCTGCCGGCCCCATGAGAAGCAGTGACCTAGGCATGGATTCTCAGCGCTACCAGCTCAGAAACTCAATTTTGTCAGCTCATCCAGTGATAATTGGACTCTAGGGTATTGAGTCACACAACTCACTCACAGGAGGCTGATTTATAATCTGGAATGTCAATTAACCAATTTAAAATGGAAGATACAGCTTCCCATAACTTGAACTACTCATGACCCCTTTTCAAACCCCTTTCTAGTAGCGAGATGGCTGAAAACCAAATTAGTAGCCAACTAGGAGAGGTTATGAGAAAACTGGACTGACAAAAGACCTGGTTTTCAATTCCAGTTCTGCCACGGACTTTGATGGTGGGCAAGTCAAAGCCTTTTTGAATCTATAAACTTGAGACAAGGTGGCCTGCATCGCAAAACTGTCAGGATTGATTTGCACAGATGGAAGTCCTTTGTTAATTTCAAAACATTTTTCACATAAAAGAAACTTGCCAAAGTATAGGAGATTCTTTTCAAGGATATATCACCTATCCTCGGGCTTCCAGCACAATCTTTGCTTTATTGGAGAATACGTTTTTTTGTTTTTTTTTTTTGGTAAATTTGGTATGCAAGGCCAGATATACTGTACTTCGCACCAGATTTTTGCTCTCCATCTCGTTCCTTTCTTTAGGCACATTATACACTACCATAATGGGTTGGTTCTAAATCATATGCATTTATTCTTCATCTTTTAAGCTGACTGCCTCCTGGGACCAGGCTTCTTCTAGACAGCACCAGAGTTTCCAATTCAGTAGGTCTGGGGTAGGGCCCGAGAATTTGCATTTCTAACAAGTACCCAAGTGATGCTGATCTAGGGACATTTCAAAAACCACGGATATAGCTCAAATGACAATGGTCTGAGCTTATATTCATAAGATCAGCCACTTCCCTGCTACTAGCTTGCATTCACTCAGGATCAACTCATGGATACCTGTCCTCTCCCCTCTTGGGTAGAAGTTTATGCTATTTGACCTCAGATCTCAGCTTTAGGGATTTGCCTGAGCCGTTCTCTCTCAGCTCTATAGACTCATCTCTCTCTCTTGGCTTTATCACTATGTCCTACAGCAGAATTCAGAATTTAAAAAGTTTTCTAAGATACAGTGTTATTTAGAAACATTTTCCTAATAGCAGGGAGCGCTTCATGGTTCTTGGATGGCATCACTCTTAAGCAGAAAGAGAATTAGACAATGGGCTTACTTGACTGAAAGCTCTTTGAAGGCTGTGTCTTACACTTTCTATGCTTAGGTTCTAGCACGAAGTGCCCAAGCACTGTTCTAATGGGACCTGTACATACTAACACATTTAATCCACATAGCACTCCCATAAATTCCTATTGTACAGATGAAGGAATGGGACTCAGGGAAGTTGACTGACTTGTCCGAATTCACACAGTTTGAATGTATGAGAGCAGGATTTGGACTCAGGTCATTTGACACCAGACTGTGAGGTCTTAACCACCATGCGATGCCACATAGTACAGTGTTTAGTAAGTCTGTTCAGTGTTATGAAAGGCTATATACTTCCTGCTTCATAGAAGAAAATGAAGTCAACAAGGATGGTCAACTTCAACTTTCTCCCCTCTCCAGTCTATAAACTCATGTATATATTTCCCCACTTCTTTCCTCCAGTCTCATAAAAGTTTTCTCTCTCTCTTCGTTCAAGGCCAGTCCTTCCCTATGTCCTTGACCCAACCTCTTCCCACTTGTTCTGGATTTTATCAGTTATTCCATTCAGTAACTTCAATCCCTCTTCTCCCTGGCCTCCCTCTCCTCACCCATAAACTTGCTCAGACATCTAAGAAAATTCCCCCTATGGGACCTAGCATTCACCTTTCCAGCCCCTATTCAATCATTACTTCCTCCCATCTGATCTTTTTTTTTTTTAAAGATTTTATTTATTTGAGAGAGAGAATGAGAGATAGCACGAGAGGGAAGAGGGTCAGAGGGAGAAGCAGACTCCCTGCTGAGCAGGGAGCCCGATGTGGGACTTGATCCCGAGACTCGAGGATCATGACCTGAGCCGAAGGCAGTCGCTTAACCAACTGAGCCACCCAGGCACCCCCCATCTGAGCTTCTTGAAAGAATGGTCCTCACCTCTTACCTCCTCTCCCATTCTTGTCTCAATACACGACAGAGTCCTACCCCGATATGCTACTTCAACTGCTTTCAACAAGCTTACCATTATGTTCCCAAATGCTACATGTTTCCAGTACTTAGATACTGAAATTCCATGCTGCATTTGATTGAAACTCTGCGGTGGTTTCCTGGACATGGTTCTGCCCTCAGCACTCTACTAATTCTCTTTTTTTTTATTGTTATGTCAATCACCATACATTACATAATTTGTTTTGGTGTAGTGTTCCATGATTCATTGTTTGTTCATAACACCCAGTGCTCCATGCAGAATGTGCCCTCCTCAATACCCATCACCAGGCTAACCCATCCCCCCTCCCTCCTCCCCTCCAGAAACCTCAGTTTGTTTTTCAGAGTCCATCATCTCTCCTGGTTCGTCTCCCCCTCTGACTTACTCCCCTTCATTCTTCCTCTCCTGCTATCTTCTTCTTTTTCTTTTTTCTTAAAATATGTTGCGTTATTTGTTTCAGAAGTACAGATCTGTGATTCAACAGTCTTACACAATTCACAGCGCTCACCGTAGCACATATCTTCCCCAATGTCCATCACCCAGCCACCCCATCCCTCCCACCCCCGACCACTCCAGCAACCCTCAGTTTGTTCCTGAGATTAAGAATTCCTCATATCAGTGAGGTCATATGATACATGTCTTTCTCTGATTGACTTACTTCACTCAGCATAACACCCTCCAGTTCCATCCACGTCGTTGCAAATGGCAAGATCTCATTCCTTTTGATGGCTGCATAATATTCCATTGTGTATATATACCACATCTTCTTTATCCATTCATCTGTCGATGGACATCTTGGCTCTTTCCACAGTTTGGCTATTGTGGACATTGCTGCTATAAACATTGGGGTGCACGTACCCCTTCGGGTCCCTACATTTGTATCTTTGGGTCTACTAATTCTCTTATCCACTCTCCTAGTTTCAAATGACCACCTCTTATAACGGAAAATCTTTGTATCTAGTATCTTAGTTGTTTTGGTATCTAGATGGGAGGGGGAAAGTATAGCCACATTACCTTGTACAATTCTTTCTGTACGAATTATCTACATATCTGTCTTCTCATTAGATTCTTAGCTACCTGAAGGCAAAAACTGTTCTGTTCACCCTTATTTTTCTCAACTCCTAACATAGCCTGCCACCCACCGTAGACTTGCAACAAGTGCTGAGCAAATTACCCTTTATAACCTTTACTTCACAGAGGTCCAAGCAGTTTCTGTAGATGTTTCCAAATGTTTCTAGAAATATGTAAAACACTGTACAGAGCGTTCTAAATGTTCAGAGAAGGGAACTGTCATTTTGGGCTGGGTAAGACTTTGTGAAGGTAATTGAACTTAAGCCAGAAATAGTTTAAAGTCCAGAGGTGGGAATGGGGAGGGAAGAGTACTAGCACTTGACTCCCAGGCCTGAGACTGGCGGGCAGCAACTGGAGTGCCTTTGTTGAAACATCAAGTTTGGGTAAGGAAAGAGTAGTAGATAAACTTCAAATGCAGGGTAGGAAATATAAATGTGGAGGGTCTGAAGGCTAAGCTGAGGAGTTCTGACTTTATTCTACGGGCACGTAGGAGTCTCTACTTAACAGGGTGCTCAACGACCTTAAATAAACCTCGTGGCAGAAAGTCTGCTGGATTGTAGCCAGGATACATAGGAGGGGAGCAGACCAGTGGGATACTCTGATGAACAAAATGAGCCTGATGCAGGGTGGTAGCACTGAAAACTACCATATGGTACTTGACAAATTTCATCAAATATATATTTGTGTGTGTGCATGTATATGCATGTTTTAACATCTTTGAAACTGAAATACATCTTAGGGTTAATCGCATGTCTTAATGGCAGCATCTCTTCTTTCTTAAAAACATGTAAAATAATGGTGTATCTTAAAGTTGATAATTGTCCTAGACTCAATGAGTACGGTATCTGGATGTGAATAAGAAATCAAGAATTCAAAGGTAAAGTTTTAAACTTGGGTGACTGGAAGAACTCTTATTCCTAATAAAGAAGGAAGGGTGTTTGTTTCTTTGACCCCTGGATAGGAGTCTAACCAAATCTTCCATTTGAGAAATGACCCATGGACAATATTGCAGCTCACTGACTTTCCCCATCTGAACTAATAATTAAAAGTAAGAGGAAGTACTTATTAATGACAACTTTAATATGAACATGTGTTTGACCTTCAAGAAACATTCATAACTTAAAGGGAAAAGCGGGTTGCCACGGAGAGGAGTATATGATGCTTAGGGACGGGTGGCATGCAGTTTCTGGATCCAGCTGATGCTCAAATACATCAAGGCAACTGATAACCTTAGTCATTTGAACAATCGGTACTTCTTCAAATACTGGTTCACTTCTTCCTTGGGGTAGGGACGGAGCGCAATGCAGGTGGCAATATTCTCAGGCTGCTCCAGCCAAAGCACGTGGTCAATGTTCTTCTGCTGCAGAGTCTCAGCCAGCTCCTTTAGGGTGCTTTCATCTGCAGCCTACCAGGAGCAGAGCACAGGACACAGACTGAATGGCCCATTTAGGAAGTGTCAGAAGGCAATGAATGAAAGTGTGGAGGGGGTTCCTCTTGACTCAAAGTGAAGGAACAGCTCTCTCAATGAAGGAGCTGTAGAGCATGTCTCCAGAAGCATCAGCTTCACCACCCCATTGGCCATTCACTCTCTGTAGGACCTTAGATAAGCGGCCTGGGGGTAGGAGAGGGAGAGGTGTAATCTGCCCATTTCTAAAACGGGAGATGATTTTTCTCTTTCCTCCTGAGATGCTGTATGCATTGTCCATAATTGTGCTCTCTACATTTTCTACTTCTCTTACGGCTGGTGCCCATGCAGCTATCGGAATCCTTCAGCCAGCTCCGACTTAATTAAGAGTTGAGTAGGAAAGGATTTCTAACAACACATCACCTCCATCTCCGTCCTCCCCTCCCGCCCAATCCCACCCAAACCAGAAGGGTTTTCCTTCTGCTGGGAGCGTGCCTGCTTGTTGGCTAGGCGGGCTCAGCGGGCAAACCATTCTCTCACATCCTTCTCCCACTGTTTCTCCTCATCCTTAGCACCATGCTGACTCCCATTAACACAAGTATTAAAGCTAGCACTCAGAAAATAATGATAATTAGTGTGTTATTTGGCATTTTTTTTTTTTTTTTTTTTGCCTAGAAAGGCAGAAGCCACTAAGATAACTAGAGATATGTCTTATCAAATTAGAAGATGCTGAGATTGTCACTCTTTATCTAGAGCCCTCTGGCCACAGCCATGCTGGAGGACTCATGGACTTCCCCTCCCCCCCTTCTTCCGCACCAGAGGACAGTGAGTCCAAACTCTTGCTCTGCCCCTTACTGATTGTGTTTTGTGTGTGTGTGTTTTAAGTACGCTCCACACCCAGTATGGAGCTCAACTCGGGGCCAAACTCACAACCCCAAGATCGAGACCTGAGCTGAGATCAAGAGTCAGACACTTAACCAAGTGAGCCACCCAGGGGCCCCAGTGATTGGACTGTGTGATCTTTGAGGAGTTAATGTGTCTTAGCTGGGACTTTCTTTCCCCTTCGTAAAACAGGGATGATAATGCTTCCTAGCAGCAGTGACGATTCAATGAAATTAGGCTCAGACTAGTGGCTGGCATATAGTAAGCACCCAAAAAGTGGAGTTAGCCCTGGCATGGTCTTATATTTTATTGGACTTTATGGCTACAGCACCACCTTAATTTAATCAGGAGTGACTCTTTGATCCCTTTCTTGAGTTATGGCTAACAGCTAGGAATCATCAGATGTCATTCAGACTTAGGGGTCTCACCTAATCTCTGTGGGCTTCCGATCTCTTATCTGAGAAAAGGGGTAAATAAATATATTATCTGCCTGAACATGAGGGAGGGGGGTAGCTGAACCAGATATTTCTTGAGCCCTTCTTCCTATAAAAAGAGTATAAATAAAAAGCTATTTGCTTCTTTTCTGTCTACTCAGATTCTCAAGACATTTCCCCACAGGTTATTGCCTGATGTTTTACTACCCAACAGAAGTTTTTCTCTTGACAGAGAATCTGCTTGTGCCAGCTAGCCATAAAGGTATTACCCCACTCCAGGATTCTAGTTTGTTTAAAATAAATTTTATAGTGTAAAATAAAATATATGCTTAATGTAGAAAACTAGAGCGAATGGAGAAGCATTAGAAAGTAACCAAAATCCCACCACGTGCTTAATATTTGGATGTATTTCCTTAGTTTTTCCTTCCAAAATCTGAATCATTTTGTATACAGTTCAGTTAGCATCACATAATGAGCACTCTTCCAGGCCAACTAAATATGCTCCAAAACCATGATTTATGCTAGCTTTATAATAGCACATTTTATGGGCATAAAATGACCCAATCACTAGTGTTGGAAATTTGGTTATTTCCACATTTTTTACTATTATAAAGTGTTCCTATGAATATTCTCGTACTATACAATGCTCTTTGGTGCATCTGATTATCTTCCTAGGATAGATTTCCAGCAGCAGAACTGACGAAGGGAAAAGGTAAGGTAAGCTCTGTTTGGCCATCTGCAAAAAGAACCTGACCTCTTATTTTACACCGGTAGTGTCTGGTATTTATGATGCTAGGTCCAACTTATATTAGGTACACATTTACTTTAAAATAATTAGGCGTCATATTCCGGTAATGCTTCAGTTTCACTTCACTTGCAATAAGGAACCGCGTGTTCTTATCCCTTCCGAATCGGTTTTTCGGGAAGGGAGCGGGACAGTACCTTTGGGCGTTGTAATAAAAGGCTGGCCCAGTGCACAGGTTCCACCGGCCTCCACCCTCACAGGTATCTCCTAAGAAGGACGCGGGTGAGAGCGGACGGGTGCGGGAGGAGGCATTAATAACCGGCCAGACGTCCGCTCTTCACACAGTCTGACCCCATCCAGCCAAGGGAAGGCTCCGGGGGCAAGAGCAGAAGGCCACGAACCCTTTCCAAGCTTAGATAGATGTAAACGACTCCTCCCCACTACCGCCGTACCCACGCTACGAAGTTAAGTTTCGGCCTCAATACCACACCCACTTCCGGTCTCGATGGCCTCGGCACCCCTCCCCCTCCGCCGGATGCCTCACCTCGAGGACCACTTTGCGCATGCGCCCCAGGTCTTGGAGGTAAGCGGCCGTGTGCGGGTGGTCACGGTGAATGTGCAAGGCCGAGGTGGCTGCGTGACAGGCCTGCGCTACCAGTGCGCCCGCTGGCCAGGAGAATGGAGCCTGCGATAGATCCTTTCGTAACACCAAGTATTGGACTAAGATCTGCGGCTCTGCGCCAGAGGCCGCCATCTTCCAGGCCCACCGAAAGGCCGCGCCTACTCCCCGGTGCATGCCGGGATGAGGGAGGGGCCCTGAGCGCAGCCATGTTTTTGTACGGCGGGGGCGCAAAGCACCCTGGGTGCGACTGGTTTGAGTTTTTTTTTGAAGCCTTAGACGGCGGGAACTCTCATTCTCGTCCTGGGTGAGCGAGAGGAGCGGAGGTAAGGGGAACATAAGGCCCGGTGACGGAGGGGCGGTGACCAGAGTGGAAGGCTGAACGGCCTCTTACAAAGCCGTGTTCTGGGGCGCGCGCAGGGGCAGGTAGACGGGGACACCGCCAGCCGGGACCGGGGAACGGGAGGGGCGGGTTAGGGAAGGGGAGCCCTGGCAGTGACACTTGGGGTGTCCGGGGGCCGGCGGCGAGTGCCTGAGTTGTGCGCGTCCTGCCGTGAATAGGTGTGACTTTCTTGCCTTTTTACTCTTACCAGCAAGGAAATCTGGGTCCCTATTACCGCTTTGCTGCCCAACTTCATAGAGGGCCTGTGGAAATCTGAGGAAGATGGAGTGGGCGAATGACGGCAAGTCCAGAGGAGGTATTCACAGGGTCGCCTTTTCCCCCTTATTATTGCTGCCACGATGACGCCTTGTTAAACGAGCCCTTTCCTCCTCTGACGGATGTGTGACCTCGCCTGTTTGGGAGCATGTGGTGAAAGGAACCAACTGCAGACTGAAAGGGACAGGCAGCTCAGATCATTCGTTGCACAAGGAAATTACTTCAGACATTTCTAGGCTCCGGCCCCCTTTTAAACCGATAGGTCGCGTTCATAATATGCCCAGTGTTTATATTCAGAGCTACAGTTCTAGCCAGTGAGGTCTCTTTCCAGGATTTTTCGGGGTCACTTAGGCATTACACCTGTGGCAGGGTCGGTGCCAGGCAGTGACTTTGGTGTTGGTTAGAGCTAGGTTTGAGTCTTGGCTCTGCCACTGGAAATATCGTGGCCTTAGGCAAGTTATTTTACCTTTCTCTGCCTTAATTTCTTCATCTGGAAAGTGGAGGCAAAGAATAGCCTTACAGTGGTGGTTGTGGAGGTTAGATAAGTATTTAAGTCTCTTCAAGCACATGCTTTAATTCTTTACATGGTTTGCAAGTAAAGCATGTAGCACAAGTGTCTTAATATGTAGGAAACGTTTAGCAAATGCTTTATTGTTAGACTTGATTGGCATTTTGAAACTGTGACCTTTCCTGTATTGGTCCTTAATCTCTTGGGAACTGAGATTTGCCTCTGAATTTCTGTCCAACCATGAACTTGTTTTCCTTTCTAATACCCAGTATTATTGGTCGGCAGTTCCCTCTAGTGTGTATCTTTATAGTCCTGTGTGAATAATACTTTTCAGAGCTTCAAAGTACTTAATTTAAGTCTCTCTGGATGTCTAAATTAGTGCATTAGCACTTTGGGAAAACATGTATAAAAGCTAACTTAAAAAATAATTCTACATTTAAAAAAAAAGTTTCTGAGAGAGTCTGAATTTGGTGACCCCGTTTTCCCCTGAGTCCTTATTATCATGGGTAACTGAGATGAGTTATATTCAGAAAATGCTCTCTTTGGACAGTGTCCTGGTCAGGGACTGCTTGTACATTAGTGCTGAGCCTGTGAGGTTGCTTATCATTGATTTCTGTTGTCACCTCCTCTGGTTTTATAAATTGTAGCCAATGTCTAACATGTTAGCTGACCAAAGTTCTGAAAAAAGAGTCACCCTCTGTTCCCCTTGAAATGAACCCTGTTGCCAGAGTTAGAAATCCCTCGCTTCTTGTGAAATTGCCTTTTTACTTTCCTCAGGTGTTTTAGCTCACTTGGAAAGACTAGAGATTCAAGTGAATAGATCCCGTAAAAACTTAGAAGATCTGCAGAGAGCACAGGCTATTGAAAGCGCTCTTGGGACCAAGATTCATAAACTGAGATGTCTGCGAGATGAGCTGAGAGCTGAAGCGAAGCAACGTCAAGCCAGAGTGAGTGCAAGGGTGACCTTAGCAGGTTTTCCTGGAGTGAAAAGAGCAAGCATGATCTGGGAATTAGCAAATTTGTATACTGGGCTTCACCTGTGATCTCACTGGATTGATTGCAGCCCTTGACCTCTCAAGTGATCGGTCCTGTAGAATCAACTACAACTACATATTAGTATGAGCCAATAATTGTCAGACACTACTGATAGGGCAGGCAAGTTCTTCTTCTTCTTTTTTTTTTTTTTTTAATTTATTTGAGAGAGAGAATGAGAGAAAGAGAGCACAAGATGGGGGAGTGGGAGAGGGAGAAGCAGACTCCCCGCTAAGCAGGGAGCCCGATGCGGGACTCGATCCTGGGACTCCAGGAACATGACCTGAGCTGAAGGCAGTCGCTTAACCAAGTGAGCCACCCAGGCGCCCAGGGCAGGCAAGTTCTTTGTAATAGTCTCTTAGCCCGAATTCAGACATGAGCCTGTTACTTCAATTTCAGCCTGACTTGAGTCATTGGCACTTTTGTCATTAGCGCCATCTTTCCCTTGACCACACTTGAAACCACACAGTGAACTTTGATTCTTCTTTCTTTTCAGTTTTCTCTCAAGCCCAGGGTCAGTCAGCAAGACATGTCAAATTTTCCTTTAGATTGTCTTTGTACTTCAAGTATCCACATATGTTGTAAATATTTACTAGGTGATTTGGATGGCAGGATTATTGCAGTAGTCTGCTAGTTGTTTCTCTTTCTGTACATCTACTTCTCCAATAACTCCTGCACGGCCAAGAAAATGCTTCATAAAACACTACGTCATTGAACTTCATATACATGTAAAAAGTATAAACTCTTTCATGTCTGACTTTTTTTTGCTGAATGTTCTGTCTGTGAGATTCATCCAAACTGGTGCATTTATTGCTGTATAGTAATTTCATTTTATGAATAGTCCACAATTTACTTACTAAATTATATTGTTGGTGACATTTGGGTTGTTTGGGTTGTTTCACTTTGGGGCTCTGAAACTCTTGTTCCTGTCTTCTGAAGTAAAATGTACTTTTCTATTGGGTGTATACCTTGTAGAATTGCTAGGTCACAGGGTAGGTATATTATCTTTAGTAAATACTGCCAAATAGTTTCTGGAAGTGATTATACCAATTTTACATTCCCAGCACCAGTGTATGAGATTTCCATTGTTTTGCATCTTTACCAGTACTTGATATTGTCAGTTTAAAAAAATTTTCACTCTGGTGGGAGTGTCATAGTATCTCATGGTGGAGTAATTTGCAATTGCCTGATAACTAATGCTGTTAAGTACTTGTATTGGATACTTGAAAGTCTTCTGTTGTGAAATAAGCTTTTCAAGAAGGCTTCTGCAAAAATTTTATTGCATTGTCTATCCCTTACTGAATTGTAGAATCTTTACATTTTTGGGTATGAATTCTTTGTTTGGGATATGTATTATAATTTTTCTCTTAGCCTGTGGCTTGCCTTTTCACTCTCTAATGTTATCTTGTGATGAAAAGAAAGTCTTCATTTAAATGAAGTTTGATTTAGGAATCTAACTTTTTACTTAACTGGTCTTGTTTTCTTTTAATAAATTTTTGCCTAACTTAAGAGGATGATGTTCTGTGGTATCTTCTAAAAGCTCTATTGTACTTTTTACTTTCAGAGTTACAGTCCATCTGGAATTGATTTTTGTGTATGGTATGAAATAGAGGTCATACTTTTTTTGTTTTTCCATATGGATACCCATTGCATCCAGTACCACTTACTGAAGTCCATTCTTTTCCCATTGTATTGTAATGGATCTTTGGGTCCACTGTGGGCCCGTTTCTGACTTCTGTTCCATTGGTCTGTTTGTCTTTGTCCGAGTACCAGAGGTTCATTTACTGCTAAGTGTTGACACCTGTCATATATGTCGTCTTCTTCAGAATTATCTTGGGCTATTCTTGGCCCCTTGAATTTTACATAAATTTGGGAATCAGCCATCAGTTTCCAAAAACAAACCTATAAATTGATTGGGATTGTAATGAATCTATACACATAATTTGGAGAGAGTTGAAATATTTTCAGTATTGCATCTTCCAGGCAGTGTACATGATCTATCTTTCCATTTATTCTTCAATTTCTCTCAGCAATGTATATAGTTTTATGTGTAGAGGGCTTAAATCATTCATTATATTTTTCTTTATGTATTTGATTTTTCCTGATATTACTGTATATGGCAGGGGTCAGCAAACTTTTCCTGTGTAAGGCCAGATCATCAGTATATTAGGCTTTGTGAGCCAGATGGTCTCTATGGCCGCTGCTCAGCTGTGCTGTGTATTGTGAAGCAGCACAAACAACATGTAAATTAATGGGTGTGTTCCAGTAAAACCTTATCTACAAAAGTAAGTGTTGAGTTAGGTTTGACCCACAAGCCTTATCTTGGTGACCCCTGATATATGGTATTATTTTTTAGAAATTTGATTTTCAAATTGTCATGTAGAAATATATTTGATTTTTGTGTATTGACTTTATATATCACAGCTTTGCTAAATCCACATTAATTCTGTTTATCTCTCTATTCTTTTGGGATTTCTACATTTGGAATCATGCCGTATGCATACAATAACAGTTTTACTTTTCAATCCTTGTAGCTTGTTTCTCTTGCCTTATTCTATTAGCTGAGATCTTCAGTATATTGTTGAGTAGAAATAGTCTTAGGGTCAACCTGTTTGCTCTAAATTTTGTATAGATACTCTTACCAGATTAAGGAAATACTCTTCTATGTCTAGTTTGCTAGAGTTTTAATTGTGATCAGGTATTGAATTTTACTAAATGTTTTTACTGCATAAATTAAGGTGGTCATATGGCTTTTTTTTTATTAATGTGGTGATACATATTGATTGGTGTTTGAGTGATAATGACTTACATTATTTTACAGGTTAAAGCATCTACTGTCAATGTCGAACCTGACCAAACACCAGAAATCAGTGAGCAAGAAATTGCAAAAAGAAGAAAGGAAAATGTGAAAGCCATTCTGCAGGCATATCGTTTTACAGGTATAATTTATTTTCTGACCTCTTCCAGTCTGAATCTCTTGTCTCTAGTGAGTTGGTTTGCTAGATATATTATTAGTTCTGGACTTATTTCATGACCATGGGTTTTTGCCTTCCTCAGCATACACACACAAAGCTGGCATACTATTTGTAGGCATCTTGACCTACAAAATTGGCCTCTTTTTGCAGAAGATTGATTGGTGGCTGGCTTAGATTATTCATTTTAGCTATTCAGTGTGTTTCAGAACTTGTACTAGAACTGCCTTTGCTGCTGGCTGGCTTGATGCCACTGGTCAAATAATTTGAACCCTTTAGTCTCTGTTTCCCCATTAAAAGGGATTTATCCTGCCCATTATCTATGGCATAGAGGATTGTGGAAGGAAATGGACTATTGTACATTAGTTGACACTCAGAGGAAAGTAAGAGGTAAAATGAAAATTTCAAAATCTCTTCTTCGATAATTTGATATTAGGATGTTTTATCTTTTCCACCAACCATCTTCTGTGGTTTTAACAACTCAAATTCAAAGTGAGCCAGAGTAAGTGAGAAGAAAGAGTCTATGATGTTCCTTCAACACACGTTTGAACACATACTGTATGTACGAGGCAGTGCTGAAGTGAATGGGATACGCAGCTGAGAAGATACTACCTTTTCTGACATCTGTTGAGAGGTTTCATCTTGTTTGCTTCAGGGCTCAGTGGGAAACTGACCAGCCGAGGGGTCTGTGTCTGCATCAGCACTGCTTTTGAAGGAAATCTGCTGGATTCCTATTTTATCGACCTTGTCATACAAAAGCCACTTCGGATACATCACCATTCAATTCCAGTCTTCATCCCCCTAGAGGAGATATCTGCAAAATACTTACAGACTAATATTCAGCACTTCCTGTTCTGTCTTTGTGAATACCTAAACGCTTATGCTGGGAGGAAGTACCAGGCAGATCGACTTCAGGTATCTTGCCTGGGATTTTTTTTTTTTTTTTATAGACTCTATTTACTTATTTGACAGAGAGAGAGAGAGAGAGCACAAGCGGGGGACCGGCAGAGGGAGAGGGAGAAGCAGACCTCCCCGCTGAGCAGGAAGCCTGATGAGGGGCTCGATCCCAGGATGCTGGGATCACGATCACCTGAGCTGAAGGCAGACGCTTTACTGACTGAGCCACCCGGGCGCCTCTGTCTGGGATCTTATATAGCATATTTTATGAGCCCAGAATAGGCTTAAAAAGGGAAAAAGGGGGGCAGTCAAGTTTTCTTTTGTATTTTAAAATGTTTTATAATTCTGAGCCAGAAGTTTGACCATTATCCTTCTGATGCATGTTTCTTATTTATATACAAGCTATTTTCCACCTTCTTCCCCTGTTGAAACTCTGGATGCTATTGAAGCATGGATACTGGTTAAGGGATTATTTACTCCTTGATGGTGGTCCTCAGGCTTATATACTTGACCCTTTCTTCCCTTCACAAAGTAGTACAGTCACATCTCATTGTACTTCTCTTTATTGTGCTTCACAGATACTGCGTTTTTTTCTACAGATTGAAGGTTTGTGGCAACTCTGTGTTAAGCAAGCCTGTCGGTGCCATTTTTCCAACAGTATTTGCTCACTTTGTGTCTTTGTGTCACATTTTGGTAATTCTTGGAATATTACCAAATTTTTCATTATTTGTTATTGTGATCTGATTATTTATTACGACTCACTAAAAGTTCAAATGATGGTGAGCATTTTTTAGCAAAAAAGTATTTTTTTAGCGATAAAGTATTTTTAAATTGTGTACATTAGTTTTTTAGACATGATGTTATCGCATACTTAATAGACTACAGTGTAGTGTAAACATAACTGTCCTGGGAAACCAAAAAATTCATTTGACTCACTTTATTGCAGTGGTCTGGAACTGAACCCACTGTATCTCCAATGTATGCTTGTATAGTTTCTATGCTTTTAATTCACAGGGATTTATAGAGTACCTACTGTGTGCCAAGTGCCTGGCTGAACCTTAGGTATAGAAGCAAAGCAGAATAATACATAGGGGAATACTATCTATCTTTGTCTAAACTCTGGCCTACCTTTTTGGGGTTGCAATGGAGCTAGGGTTGGACTAAAACAGATTTTTTTAAGTAGACGGGAAATGAATGCAGATAAGGAATATGTGACTTTTATAAGCTTGGTGTCCTCTTCCCCTCCCCCCCCACCTCCATGCATTTAGAATACCTCTGAAGCTCTTGGTTGTCAGTTAAACTGATACGAGAATGCAGACACGAAGCATCTTAGCCAGCTATACAAAGAAAATGTATCTCCCTTATGCCCCGGCCATTCATTCAGTGCTTTCTGCAGGCCTTTCTAGGATGCCGCCAACTCTTAGTTATAATCTTATAAATCTTTATCATGAGTCCTTTTTACAGGCTTTTCTCTGCCCTTTATTTCTCTGAAATTTGATTCATGGGCCCTATTTTTGTAGATGTGTTTGAAGTGTCACAACCACTCACTGCCTTTGGAACCGTAATCATCATATATTTTGTGTCTGTTTTGATCCCCACCCTCCTCAGAGTGACTTTGCAGCCTTTCTGGCTGGGCCCTTGCGGAGAAACTCACTGTGCAACTTGCTGTCATTTACTTACAAAGTGGAGCCACGGGGTCAGTCATTCCCATTTTGTGCCAGACTGCTGTATAAGGACCTCACGACAGCCCTGCCAACTGACGTCACCGTTACGTACCAGGGTGAGGAAGGTGCCTTGATGGAGAAATGATAATGTGCTCTGTGTGATTCAGGTTGAATGAGACAGGGTAAAATAGGTAGACTGTATCAGTGGGACCTCTGGAGACCCATTCTTCTGTTAATCTACTAGAAATTTACTCAGTAAAATACAAAGAATATTTTCCTTCTACCATTTTTCCTCTCCTCTTTGTAAGTAGTAAACATAATTACCCTAGTTCCCACCTCCTTTGCTTCATCTGACTCTGCCAGTGTTCCTTCGGTTTATGATTTGTTGTCATTGGAGACCCCTCTTGAGGAGAGACAGCTAATGAGGTTGAGTCGTAGGGTCACTTATGGTGAAGAAAGCCAAAAGACTCATTTCACTAAGAAGCCAATTAGACAAATAAGTATACACTTAGCTCTCTAGAGCCTCTTTTGTATACGGGAGTTTTTTAGGACTGGCTGAGAGAGATTGTGTTTTTAGTTAAATGTACCGAAGTAATGTGACCTGGGCAATAATGAAAAATAGGATCAAATCTTTTTAGGAGGTGGAAGTTTTGAAGCTGCCACAGATTTCACACCATAGGTTTTAGACTTCTGGGCAGAGTATGTTCAGGTCTCAAAATTTCACTGGTCCAATAAAGGGCAGTCTCAGCTCCAGACCAGGAAAAAAAAAAAGAAAGGTTACATGGGTCCAGAACATCAGTGATCTGGGTTCTGATACCCCCAGTTGCACTAAATGAGATTGATATAATCTGTTTTAGGAACGGATACATTATCCTCCTCCTGGGAAGAACAGCGAGCATCCCATGAAAATCTGTTTTTTTCAAAGCCCCTACATCAAGTGTTTACTTCATTTGCAAGAAAAGGAGAAAAGTTGGATATGAGCCTGGTCTCCTAGAATATTTTCATTGGGAACACGACAGAAGTGAGTAAAATAATTCTATGCACAGTCCCAGGCTAGGTCCTGGCAACTGAAAACTGTTGAAAGGCTCAGACCCCTTGCCTGGGGCCCATCCTTGCAGTGAGAACAGTCACATACCTCATCAGGGTGATAAGGGGCAAGTTTGGACAGTTGAGGTATTGATTTGATCATACGTTTTTGCTGAAAATCAAGGGATGATGGGGCAGTAGAAGGCATTTTGTGAAAGAGGGAGTATGTACCTTTTAACGAAAGAGTATTCCTAACTTTTATGAAAGCTTTAAGTAATTCTGCCTCATTTTCCTGAGACTTTTGAAAAGAAAGTTCTTAGAACATTCCAGGTTCCTGATACGACAGGAATAACACGGTTAAGGAAAGTGTGTTTGATCTTTAGTTTGAAGCAGTGTGTTCTAGGCTACGGTTTTATAAAGAATACAGTGTAAGTACTGTGGATAATTGGGCTCTGTGTAGCTAATACTTTGTTTTCTAAACATGTTCGTAGAGAGTTGAATGTATTAAGTCAGTTATAAAAAAGCATGATCAGAAGCCTACTCAAACTCGGTGGTTGTAAAGGGCAGCAGACCCTTCCCCATCTCACTGCTGCAGGCTCTCAGCCACAGCTCCACAGTTGTCTTCCCCATCTCCTGATCTTAGTAGTGGATCATTTCTCCTTATATTATAACCCCGGTCTCAGCCTTGCTGACAGTGTTTTGTTATAGGGATGGTGCCCAGATGTGAAAGCCTGTGTTTGGTGGGTCCAGCTATCTCAGGGCCTGTCCCCGCTTTGCTCAGTCACAAATAGGAGTCCTTCCTGCCCTGGGCCCAGAGCTGCATTCAGGCCCTAACACAGTCACTTCCTGGACCAGATGACCCAACCTACATGTGTGGGCGCCCCAGGGGACAGGTAGAGTCCACTTGTACCACCATTTAGAAGAAAGCTTGAGAATAATCAGATGTCTTAGTTCAGGCTCTTGCCTTGCAGGCACATGGTAAGGATGCGTGGTGTGAGTTAGCAAAGTACTTAACAGAAGTTGCACAATGATCACATTCAAGTTGAGTAAAGCTTTTAATAAAACAGTCTTGTTCTTTATCAATACCTGCAAATTCTCTTTTAAAGCAGTAGCAAAGGCGACTGTAGCAAGAGCTCAAGAGGCAAGGCAATATTGGAAAGTGTTTTTTTTTTTTAACAGAAAGTTAAAAATATAAATGT